>NC_092417.1:33633487-33913487 GCF_040894005.1 Engystomops pustulosus
CCATCATATACCGCAGCACTGTACAGATCATGGGGAACATATACAAATAAAACTGTACATTACAGAGTCATAGCATAATCAGATGAAACAATAGGAATGAGGGCCCACAAGAGCTTACAGTCTATGAGATTTACTGAATATCACAAAATAAATGGAATATATTCTATGGGGCTTATTGCAATTAACGGTGATTGTATTGTTTCTTTACTCCATGACGTCATAATCACGTGTTTTACGATTCTTAATATTACAGCACAGAGACATAAACCTCCTGAATATCAATGGGTAACAAAGAAGCTGATCCTGTTGTCTCGCTCGCTTAAAATCCCGCTTCCCCGTGTACTTACCAGCTCTGAGCAGTAGGTGGCGCACTTGCCAACCACAAGTCCTCAGTGTGTGGCATCAGGGGGAGTCCAGAGTGAGTCAGTGCTGTTATTAAACTGCTAAAATGATATTTACACTGAGTCTCTTCCAGGGGCTCAATTAATTAACTAAAATGATAGTAATGTGAAGATGAAAGCTGCTTTCCTATTGGCTTCATGTGGAAGGCGGAAAGAACTGAAATGTTATAGTCAACCAACTCTAGGCAAGTTCTCAAGTCACCGGGTCTCCCAGAGGTCACTCACCTAGTGGGTGTACAATAACCCAGGTATAAGGAGGGCATCAGGACACGTCTGCCAATACTGATGGTTCCGTACTAGAACATACACGTGGCACATGATATAGTGGCGGGTGTGAGGGGGGAGTGAGGGGCCACAGTATGGAACAGACCCCGTTCTACCATCACCCACTATAGAAGCCATTATTTTAATGGCCATGATAATAAGGTATAATGAAAATAGTGATGTCCCAGTACAAGGATAATACAGTCATGGCCATAAGTTTTGATAATAACACAAATATTATATTGTCACATGATCTGTTGCCCTCTGGTTTGTCACATACAGAAATACAAGTGCAATCATATTCTGAGTAACAAAAGCTTTTATTGTCGGTGAGAAGGAGTTACTGCAGTGAGTCAGTATCTGCAGTGTTGACCCTTCTTCTTCAGGACCTCTGCAATTCTCCCTGGCAGCTCTCAATCACCTTCTGGACCAGATCCTGACTGATAGCCGTCCATTCCTGCACAATCACTGCTGCATTGTGTCACAATTTGTTGGTTTTTGTTTGTCCATCCGTCTCTTGATGATTGACCACAAGTTCTCAATGGGATTAAGATCTGGGGAGTTTCCAGGCCATGGACCCCAAATCTCTATGTTTTGTTCCCTGAGCCATTTAGTTCTCACCTTTGCTTTATGGCAAGATGCTCCATCATGCTGGGAAAGGCATTGTTATCACCAAACTGCTCTTGGAGGGTTGGGAGAAGTTGCGCTTGGAGGACATTCTGGTACCATTCTTTATTCATGGATGTGTTTTTAGGTAAGACTGTGAGAGCCGATTCCCTTGGCTGAGAAGCCGCCCCACACATGAATGGCTGCAGGAGGCTTTACAGGTGGCATGAGACAAGACTGGTGGTATCGCTCACCTTGTCTTCTCCCAACAAGATGTTCTCCAGATGTTCCAAACAATCAGAAAGGGGATTCATCAGAGAAAGTGACTTTACCCCAGTCCTCAGCAGTCCACTCCCTGTACCTTTTGCAGAATATCCCTGATGTTTTCCTGGAGAGAAGTGGCTTCTTTGCTGCCCTCCATGACACCAGGCCTTGCTCCAAGAGTCTCCGCAGTGTCACAGTGCGTGCAGATGCACTCACACCTGCCTGCTGCCATTCCTGAGCAAGCTCTGCACTGCTGGGAGCCCCATCCCCAAGTTGAAACACTTCTAAGAGACGGTCCTGGCGCTTGCTGGTCCTTCTTGGGGGCCCTGGAGGCTTTTTGGCAACAATGGAACCTCTCACCATGAATTCCTTGATGACGCGATAGATTGGTGACTGAGGTGCAATCTTTCTAGCTGCGAAACTCTTCCCTGTTAGGCCAGTTTTGTGCAGTGCAATGATTACTGCACGTGTTTCTTTAGAGATAACCATGGATAACAGAAGAGAAACAATGATGCCAAGCACCAGCCTCCTTTTAAAGTGTCCAGTGGTGTGATTCTAACTTAATCATGACATTGATCTCCAGCCCTGTCCTCATCAGCACCCGCACCTGTGTTACTGGAGCAATCACTGACACCATGTTAGCTGCTCCATTTAAGGCGCCTGCAATGAAGTTGAAATGTGTTTTGGGGGAAAAAGTTCATTTTCTAGGCAAATATTGACTTTGCAATTAATGCTGTTAAGCTGATCTCTCTTTATAACATTCTGGAGTATATGCAAATTCCCATTATAAAACCTGATGGAGTAGACTTTGTAAAAATGAACATTTGTGTCATTGTCCAAACTTATGGTTATGACTGTACACACAGTGATGTCACTGTATAGAGATAATACACAAAATGATGTTGCAGTGCAGGGATAATATACACAGTAATATCAAAGTACAGAAATAATACACACAGTGATATCACAGTACAGGATAATACACAGAGTGATGTCACAGTACAGGGATAATACACACAGTGATGTCACAGTACGGGGATAATACAGACAGTGATGTCACAGTACAGGGATAATACACACAGTGATGTCACAGTACATGGATAATATACACAGTGATGCCACAGTACAGGGATAATACACACAGTGATGTCACAGTACAGGGATAATACACACTGTCATGTCACCGTACAGGGGTAATACACACAGTGATGTTACAGTACAGGGATAATACACACAGTGATGTCACAGTACAGGGATAATACACACAGTGATGTTACAGTACAGGGATAATACACACAGTGATGTCACAGTACAGACATAATACACACAGTGATGTCACAGTACAGAGATAATACACACAGTGATGTCACAGTACAGGGATAATACACACAGTGATGTCACAGTACAGGGATTATACACCATGATGTCACAGTACAGGGATAATACACACAGTGATGTCATAGTACAGACATAATACACACAGTGATGTTACAGTACAGACATAATACACACAGTGATATCACAGCACAGGGATAATACACACAGTGATGTCACAGTACAGGGATTATACACCGTGATGTCACAGTACAGGCATAATACACACAGTGATGTCACAGTACAGGGAATATACACCGTGATGTCACAGTACAGGGTTAATACACACAGTGATGTCACAGTACAGACATAATACACCGTGATGTCACAGTACAGGGATAATACACACAGTGATGTCACAGCACAGAAATAATACACACAGTGATATCACAGTACAGGATAATACACAGAGTGATGTCACAGTACATGGATAATATACACAGTGATGCCACAGTACAGGGATAATACACACAGTGATGTCATAGTACAGGGATAATACACACAGTGATGTCACAGTACAGAGATACTACACACAGTGATGTCACAGTACAGGGATAATACACACAGTGATGTCACAGTACAGGGATAATACACACTGTCATGTCACCGTACAGGGGTAATACACACAGTGATGTTACAGTACAGGGATAATACACACAGTGATGTCACAGTACAGGGATAATACACACAGTGATGTTACAGTACAGACATAATACACACAGTGATGTCACAGTACAGACATAATACACACAGTGATGTCACAGTACAGAGATAATACACACAGTGATGTCACAGTACAGGGATAATACACACAGTGATGTCACAGTACAGGGATTATACACCATGATGTCACAGTACAGGGATAATACACACAGTGATGTCATAGTACAGACATAATACACACAGTGATGTTACAGTACAGACATAATACACACAGTGATATCACAGCACAGGGATAATACACACAGTGATGTCACAGTACAGGGATTATACACCGTGATGTCACAGTACAGGCATAATACACACAGTGATGTCACAGTACAGGGAATTTACACCGTGATGTCACAGTACAGGGTTAATACACACAGTGATGTCACAGTACAGACATAATACACCGTGATGTCACAGTACAGGGATAATACACACAGTGATGTCACAGTACAGGGATAATACACACAGTGATGTCACAGTACAGGGATAATACACACAGTGATGTCACAGTATAGCGATAATATACACAGTGATGTCACAGTACAGGGATAATACACAGTGATGTCACAGTACAGAGATAATACATACAGTGATGTCACAGTACAGGGATAATACAGACAGTGATGTCACAGTACAGGGATAATACACACAGTAATGTCACAGTACTGGGATAATACACACAGTAATGTCACAGTACTGGGATAATACACACAGTGATGTCACAGTACAGGGATAATACACAGTGATGTCACAGTACAGGGATAATACACCGTGATGTCACAGTACAGGGATAATACACAGTGATGTCACAGTACAGAGATAATACACACAGTGATGTCACAGTACAGGGATAATACACACAGTAATGTCACAGTACTGGGATAATACACACAGTGATGTCACAGTACAGGGATAATACACACAGTGATGTCACAGTACTGGGATAATACACACAGTGATGTCACAGTACTGGGATAATACACACAGTAATGTCACAGTACTGGGATAATACACACAGTGATGTCACAGTACAGGGATAATACACACAGTGATGTCACAGTACAGGGATAATACACACAGTGATGTCACAGTACAGGGATAATACACACAGTGATGTCACAGTACAGGGATAATACACAGTGATTGTCTCACTGCAGTTATTCCTTCTCTTATCATTATAGTTGTACAATGTTTAACCCTTTGGCTGCTTCCCTTCCCTTCCCTGGTATTTGTAGCAATGTGAGACAGTGTTGATCACTCTGAAAGAAAGGAGAAAACTGGATGACAGTATCATCGCTGATTGCACTCAAGATCTTATCCATAATTCACCTGGCATCCTTGGAACTCAACTCCAATCACCGGATGGCCTCAATTCATGGGGGTCAAAATGTTATTACGGAATAGTGGTATTGCAATTGAATACATTAATAGCAATTGAATAGCATTTTGCTCCACAATGGAGCTAAAGATGAGCGCTCCCTGACACTGATGTTCCTTTATTTCCCCCAGTTTGTGAATTAGAGTCGGGTGCCCATCAGTCCACCAATAATCACAGCGGGGGCGGCTCATTGATTGGAGGAGCCGGAGCGCAGTCGTCCATAACATGACTAGAGGTTTAGGCTTCATTACTATGTATTCACATTCCCTGGCAGACACTTCTGGGTCGCTTCTCTTCTCTGACTTATCGTACAATCAAATACCATTATCCAATCCAAGGAGTTCATGGAAAAGCGCCCAACGGGACCTAGGTGTCCCTAAAAATCACGTTCTTACCCTGTCACGTTATAGACGGATATATGCATCATTCTGCAAATGTTACTATAATTACAACAGAATACTAGATATTTAATGGGTTTCCCCATCAATACAATGGTGGAGATTGGATAAGTTGTAGATTAATAATAATAATTCCTTTATTTCCATAGCGCATAGAGATTACGCAGCGCTACACAGAGCTTGTCAAATCGGTCCCTGTTCCGCTGGGGCTCACAATCTAATCACTCTACCAGTGTGTTTTGGAGTATGGGAGGAAACTGGAGGATCAAGAGGAACATACAAACTCTTTGCAGATGTTGACTTGGGTGAGACTTAAACCCAGGACCCCAGCGCTGCAAGGCTGTAGTGCTAAAAACTGAGCCACCGTGCTGCCCGTGATTGTTGGTGCCCCTTCCCTACTATCATGAAAACAGAAAGCCCTGATTCCCTGTCTCCCTCTCTAAAGAAGTAATGTACACAAAGATGTACAGCGCTCTCATACATTTCTATAGTCAGGTTTAATACAATAGAGATATATACAGCAATGCAGCGACAATTAGTTGGATCTTAATCAACCAACACCTTATCCCCATCCAATGAGTAAATGATCCATTGTATTAGTAGACAAACCCCTTTAAAGTGGATTTGTAACACTAAGTAAAATCTATCTATCTATCTATCTATCCATCTATACACTCACCCGGTACACCATGCTAGTAACGGGTTGGACCCCCTTTTGCCTTCAGAACTGCCTCAATTCTTCGTGGCATAGATACAACAAGGTGCTGGAAGCTCCTCAGAGATTTTGTTCCATATTGACATGATGGCATCACACAGTTGCCGCAGATTTGTCGGCTGCACATCCATGATGTGAATCTCCCGTTCCACCACATCCCAAAGATGCTCTATTGGATTGAGATCTGGTGACTGTGGAGGCCATTTGAGTCCAGTGACCTCATTGTCATGTTCAAGAAACCAGTCTGAGATGATTCCAGCTTTATGACATGGCGCATTATCCTGCTGAAAGTAGCCATCAGATGTTGGGTACATTGTGGTCATAAAGGGATGGACATGGTCAGCAACAATACTCAGGTAGGCTGTGGCATTGCAACGATGCTCAATTGGTACCAAGGGGTCCAAAGAGTGCCAAGAAAATATTCCCCACACCATGACACCACCACCACCAGCCTGAACCGTTGATACAAGGCAGGATGGATCCATGCTTTGTGTTGTTGACGCCAAATACTGACCCTACCATCCGAATGTCGCAGCAGAAATCGAGACTCATCAGACCAGGCAACGTTTTTCCAATTTTGATGAGTTTGTGCAAATTGCAGCCTCAGTTTCCTGTTCTTAGCTGAAAGGAGTGGCACCCGGTGTGGTCTTCTGCTGCTGTAGCCCATATGCCTCAAAGTTCGACGTACTGTGTGTTCAGAGATGCTCTTCTGCCTACCTTGGTTGTAACGGGTGGCGATTTGAGTCACTGTTGCCTTTCTATCAGCTCGAACCAGTCTGCCCATTCTCCTCTGACCTCTGGCATCAACAAGGCATTTCCGCCCACAGAACTGCCGCTCACTGGATGTTTTTTCTTTTTCGGACCATTCTCTGTAAACCCTAGAGATGGTTGTGCGTGAAAATCCCAGTAGATCAGCAGTTTCTGAAATACTCAGACGAGCCCTTCTGGCACCAACAACCATGCCACGTTCAAAGGCATCAAATCACCTTTCTTCCCCATACTGATGCTCGGTTTGAACTGCAGGAGATTGTCTTGACCATGTCTACATGCCTAAATGCACTGAGTTGCTGCCATGTGATTGGCTGATTAGAAATTAAGTGTTAACGAGCAGTTGGACAGGTGGACCTAATAAAGTAGTTGGTGAGTGTATATCTATCTCATATCTATCTATCTAACATCCAATAGTGGTAAAAAGTGGTTTTTCTTTTTATTCCATGTGTAGCAAAAGCAAACACTTTTTTACCACTATTGGATGTTGGAGTGCTGCTTACTTTCAAGTCTTATACCAATGGAGGACCTCCACCCAGTCCTAATAGCCTGCACCCGCCGTATTTGATTTGACTTATGTGTGCTGCTTGAACTTTCCAGCTCTATCTATCTATCTATCTATCTATCTATCTATCTATCTATCTATCTATCTATCTATCTATCTATCTTATATCTATCTATCTATCTATCTTATATCTATCTATCTATCTATCTATCTCATATGTATCTATCTATCTATCTTATATCTATCTATCTATCTATCTATCTATCTATCTATCTATCTATCTCCCCAGACATATACTTGTCTATTTTTCTATCATCCATGTTGATAACCATTCCTCTATGGTACCCTGCTGTCTGCCATCCATTATAAATCTCGCACTTCCCTGGGTAGCAGACACTCGGGGCCTTATTACTCAGCTATTTTCCTGAAAGTCACAATTGTTTTCCTTGTTTTCCTTGTGGATCGCCTCTCCTAGTCAGTGCCGGGTGTAATTTCCCAGCCCTGTTTCTTGGAGAACATTAGCAGGACATCTGTCTCCTCGCGGTGGCTCATGGATGGGTGTGTTTCTTAGATGCCTCTATCTCTCGCTTGCCAAAAAAAGAGATTTGGCTTTTCCTACACCTTCCAAATGTGAAAGTTACCACCTACCCTTGTTCATACAAAACTTTTTTTTCTGTTGTAAACAGACAGATGGGCTCTAGAAATGTGACAGGCAATTCCACCACCAGAAAGACGACGTTCTCAGACTGGGGGGCAGCTCCAGCCAGCGCCGGCTCAGGGAGGCGCACCCATTATTTGGGCGCTTGCTGTCGGGTGTTATTTTATGCTACACATCACTCAGCAGGTAAAACGGTTTAAATGTGGATGATACATTATTATCTGCTCATCATTTAAATAATAATATAAATTTTTATTTATACATAGCGCCATAATATTCCGTAGCACTTTACAAATCATAAAGGCAATCTACCATTTGTTTTCATGCATTATGAAGCAAACACACCTTGAGAATGCTATAGCTACACTGATGCAGGAACATATCTTGTTTAATCCTTGACTTGAGTGGTTCTCATAAAATTATGACAATGAGGCTCTGTTGCTCCTGTGCCTGCCTCGGCACTTCACCTATCACATTACTTACGCACTGCACCAGAGGAGGATGTAATCACTTTGTTGTCCCTGACAGGCAGAAGTAATCAATCGCAGCACCATCTCCCAGATGCTGTGTATGAGTCATCTAGAACAGGTTGATTATTTCTGTCTGCACAGTTCAGGAAGCTCCGTGTAATGTGTTTATGAAAGGCAGGCTGAAAGCAATCCAGCTTACCCAAGGTCCTGAATGTTATAATTGTTTTTTCAGCAAAACCACTCAAGGATTAAACAATATATGTTTCTGCATCAGTGTAGCTACAGCCTTCTCTTAGGTATGTTTGGTTCATATTGTATGAAATCAAATGGTAGATTTCCTTTAAGATTTCTTTAGATTAGGGATCTATTCCTTAAATCACACAGTCACAGTAAGAGAAGCATCGGCTGAATGAAGGATGCCAGACCTTTTAATTGATGGGAATCACATGACTGGTTCTTAAAGGGTCATTTAATTATGGACCCAGGTGGTTGAGGATTTTTAGTGGATGTAAAGGGAACCAAATAAATTAGCCTTTTTAGGGCACCTTAAAAAGGGCGGTCGTTAAAATAATTATTGACTTATCTTTAAAGGGAACCTTTTCCCAGATTTAACCCATTAAACTACTAGCGCCTTCAGGTAGGGACTGAACAGTTCTTTCTAGAATTCCCAATTGTATGTATCTTCCCTGTTTACTTATAAAGAAATCTCCTCCAAAATCATGTGAAAATCAGTAAAGAAGGGTCATCTTTTCCCTGAGATGAGTCATGTTTAGAGGCTGCTGCAGGAGTGTCACTTTAGGTGCCCCATCTTCTGTTCTATGGCACCTCGAAACATGCTGCTGGTGTCATATTAAAGATAAGAATATCATTATATCATGTGGATCACAGGCTGGTCGTTCTGCAATTTACAGAACCATAGATACAGGCATCTAAAGTCATAGGGGGAATTACGGTTTTACACCAGTTTTCTGGGAAACAAACCATAAAAAAGTTGCAACTCCTGGCACATGACTTGACACCCTCCAGGCCAGCCACAGTAGCCTTAACTTGCGACTAGATGGTTGAATTCTGCAAATAGAGCCTCCTAATATAAGCACCAGAGGCGGGAGAGTCAGGACTGGTGCACAATGTGACAAATCTTGATAAATATCCTCCATAGTTGAAAATGAAAGCTACAGATTATAAAACTATTTCCACTCTTTTTTAATGGCTTATATTTTTGGTTTTTTAACTCACAGAACCACAAGTCTGATGCTGAATAATGAGGATCTTATCCTTAAGCAGCATATTTCTAGTTGCTATAGACCCCAAGATAGGGCCGTCTCATATGACACTACCCCAGCAGCCTTTAAACTTGACTCATCTCATGTAAAATATGACTCTTCTCTGGTCATGATCATATAACAGAGGAGATTTGTAATGGGTAAACAGATAATAATTGCACATAAAAGAGGGAATTCTAGGAAGGAAATTTTATTCCCTAACTGAGGGGATGGTAGTTTAATGGGTAAAATCTGGAGATAGAGTCACTTTAAGTATTATTGACCCAAACTCCAAATAGAAAAAGTAATGAAAAGTTATTTCTCAAAAAAATGTGTTAATATGAAGTATAAAGTCGGCATAAATTCAGCAAAGATGAAAAGCTTAATCTATGGCCTAGACATTTGTCTGTGTAGAAGCGATTGTTCTCTGTTATCAGTTATCCTGCAGTTATGTAATGATGCAAGTCATTATATATATAATTATAATCAGTGGTGGTCGTATTGGTTGGTCAATTAGCGCCCAAGGACATCGTCAGTAATGAAGATCATATGTTCCCCCATTTTGCTCCGCAGAGTCCTGCCTGGAGCCATCAGTGGATCTGGTTACTACTCACTCCATTGAATTCTCTGACAATGGTTGATGTATGTATAAGATGTTACAATGTAATTTGTAGCCATTGTTTTCAGCAACAACCATCTGTGAGATAAAACATTGTACTAGATATATTGTCTAATAGAATTGCCTGACAGTGTTATGCTGACAGGCGTAATGTAGTGATAATAGAATTAAAAATATAAAAAAACAAACGTTTAAAAATGTTAAAACAAAATAAAACTAAAGAGAAACAATGTCATGAAAAATACTGTAAAAGGGTTTTTTCCGAGAGAGGTGGCCAGAGAGGGGCTGCATAAAATAATGAACTTGTGCTCCCCCTGTCCGGTGCTCCTGGTGTCCCGCACCGTGGTCCCTCCATGCTGTATTTACAGGGGCTAGAAGCTCTGAGCGGACAGCTTCCGGGCGGCTGGGCATACACCCACCTGTCCCGGGCATGATACAGCGGGGGACAACAGGAGCACCTGACGGGGTGAGTACAAATTTATTATTTCATGCAGCCCATCTCCGTCCACCTTGGTAGTTTTTCCCTACCCCATTAATTCACAAGACCTAAATTTCTACTGTGTTGTTGCAGAGGAAGGTAAAAAAATATATTTTTATCTCTCTTTTTATACACCTTAATATTGCATTTGCAGCTGCAGCCTGACACAGAGTAAAGCAGCTTGGCTTGAAACCAGTACACCCCGGTCTTTCACTTTTTTGGGATACCCCATAATATATGACTAGGAAAGGAAATAACCACCCAATGTTAGCAGATATGTGACATCAATTTGCTAAGCTGCTCTTGCTCTATAACATGCTGCCTGCAGATAGGGCACTATGTACAAGCTGCTCAGCTCCTCCTGTTCTATAACATGCTGCCTACAGATAGGACACCATGTAAAATCAACTCAGCTCTCCCTGCTCTATAACATGCTGCCTGCAGATTGGACTCTATGTACATCCTGCTCAGTTCCTTCTGCTCTATAACATGCTGCCTGCAGATAGGATACTATGTACAATGTGCTCAGCTCCTCCTGCTTTATAATATGCTCCCTGCAGATAGGACACTGTATACAATTTGCTCAGCTCCTCCTGCTGTATAACCTGCTGCCTGCAGATAGGACACTATGTACAAGCTGCTCAGCTCATCTTGCTCTATAACATGCTGCCTGCAGATCGGACACTATGTACAATCTACGATGTGTCTTTCATGAACGACGTGACCCGATGGCTCACTTAAACCCTCCCCTAACCGGCTCACCGTGTCCCCTTTAACCTGATACAATCGGGTTAAAAGTGGAGTGGGGTGATTGACTGGCTTGTGGCTTCCTATTTTATATTTAATAGGAAGTCGTTCAGGAGCTAGAAGAGCCGGCTCACTAAGAAGAACCATAATTCCCATCACTAGTACAATCTACTCAGCTCCTCCTGCTCTATTACATGCTACCTGCAGATAGGATACTATGTACAACCTACTCAGCTCCTCCTGCTCTATTACATACTACTTGCAGATAGGACACTATGTACAATCTGCTCAGCTCCTCCTGCTCTACAACATGCTGCCTGCAGATAGATCACTATGTACAGTCTGCTCAGCTCCTCCTGCTCTATAATAGAGTTGACTGCCTTTTCAAAGTATTGTAACAGTTTCTTTATGAAGATTTTCACTATCAATGTCGTACAAGTAAAATATAAAATAAGCAGAAGAAATAAACAAACAATAATTTAGCGGTTACTGCACCAGGGGCACTGGGCACTGACAATAGTTTTTAATAGTAATTATTATCTTTTACAATTTGCACTAGTTTGTTTTATACTTTTGGAACATCAGTTTATTGGGTCATTTTACTGTTACGTCTTCTAGGATTATGTAGGAGTATGTTGTACGTATAGTTCGAGGTCTCCTGTTGCCGCCTCTGCTGGTCATGTTCTCATAGCCCCACCGCTCAGTAGTATTCCTGCAGTCTGACAGCCCTGACAGGTATGATGACTTAGCCGGTTGAGTTTTTTTTTTTTTTGGAATCCTTGCCAAGCCGGGTGTCAAGATTCTCTCATTAAACAATGAGTTTAAAGTCTTAATGATGTGGGAACCTATGTAAATGATCGTCTCTCGCCGTATTCTGCTTAGTTTAACAAGCTCCTCGGGCCAATCATGTATGTTTTTTTTTTCTTCTTGTCGAAACTAAGATCTCTCCAAAAAATCTTTGATATTTTCCTTTCTCCATGATGTGTGAATTGAAGAGAATGAGACAGATGGGGCTGTGTGATCAGGTTACCTGTCATAGAAACACATCTGTCTCTGCAATCCATCCTCCTGCTTCTCACAGCAGCGCCAGCCACCCCGAGCACAGGGGAAGATAGGAGAAGGAGAATGGGAGAAGAATGGGCCGGGATGGGCAACCATGGACAACTCTGCATGGTAACATTACACAGCTCAAACCGGACACAACCCGGCTGAAGTCCTGCTCTAAACTCAAAGTGCACCTAAAGGAAACCTACCATGAAGAATCTGCCATCAGAATGTAGATGTGATTGTAGATCCCTCCTGCCTCTGCCCTAATCTGTCATTTAATAATCCTGGAACCTAACTTGTTAAACACTTTATTTTAATAATATGTAACTACAGAGGCTACGGGCTGTCAGGATTTGAATCGTTGTCCTTTGGCCTTACTATTCGGTTCTCTATCACTGTGCTATGTAGCCTGATTGTTTTATACCTGTCTTTATGTTGTTGATGTTTCTGCATTACCTGCTGGTGTTTTTAGGCCTCAGTTGTGGTAATTTGTATCATCCTATCATTAGCCGGGTTCCATTTAACGCCTTCCCGACATTTGACGTAATAGTACTGCATGGCGGGAGGTGCGTTCCCGCAAAATGCAGTACTATTACGTCAAACTTATATATTATAGCCGACACCTGCCTCTAACACCCACGATCGGAGATTTCTCTGAGCGCAGGTGTTAACCCCTAACACGCCTCCGGGACTGCCCCGGGACTGCCAGTGCCCGGGGCTGCGCAATCCTCCTCCGTGAGCCGGGGCCTGCCTTCTGGCAAGACCCGGCTGTAACACACTGAGCATGCGCAGTGTAATACATCTGTAATGTGAAGAATAGCTTGAACAAACAATCAGTGGATCGCTTGTTCAAGCTAACCTGTAAAAGTAAATAAAAAAAGTTAAAAAGATTAAATAAAAACATTTTTTAATAAAAAGAATTAATTAAATAAAGTTAAAGTCCCCTAAACACAAATATTCCCTATACACATGCAATAAAGTGAAAAAAAAACACAAAATCACCAAAAAACCACACATATTTGATATTGCTGCATCCGTAACAATCCGTACAATAACTAAGAAACATAATTGGACCCGCTCGTTGAACGCCATAAAAACAAAACCTGAAAAACTCGCCAAAAATGTACATTTTTCATAAAATCTCTACACAAAAATGTTCTAAAAAGTGATAAAAAAAAGTTATGTGCGCCAAAATGATACCACTGAAAAGAACAACTCACCACGTAAAAATAAGCCCTAAACTAGCTCTGTCAACCAAAAAATATTAAAGTTATGTCTCCGAAAAGATGGCAATGCAAAAACAAACGAGATTTCCTCTATATTAGTTTTTATCCAGAAAAATTGTAAAAATAAATGAAAAACTATATAAATGAGATATCACCGTAATTGTAGTGATCTGTAGAATAAAGGTAATATAGTATTTTTAGTGTACGGTGTACGACCCCCAAAAAATACAAAAAGAAAGTAAACCAAAATTGACAATTTTCTTTTCACCCATACACTCAAGAGTTAATAAAATCTCATCAATAAGCTAATGACCCACTAAAATGAAGTATTTGTAAAGTGCATCTCATGTCGCAAAAAATAAGCTCTTATATGTCCAAATTGCCAAAAAAATAAAGGTTGTATAGCCAAAAAATAGTGCATAATCTGCTCTGAATGACGCAGCTCCCCTTCGATGCCCTGGCTTGTGCCCATACAGCAGGTTACCACCACATATGGGGGATTGTTATACGCGGGAGGGATTGGGTATCAAATTTTGTGGAGCGTTTTGGGAATTTATCCACTGAAATTTTGTACATTTTTTGAAAAACACATTCATTTAGCCAAAAAAATTTTACTTTCAAACTTGCATCCGATTTTGTTTTAACCCCTGTAAAACAATTAAAGGGTTAACAAACTTCATAAAAGTTGTTTTGCGTACGTTGAGGGGTGTAGTTTCTATAATGGGGTAATTTATGGGCTTTTACTTTTATTTAGGCCTCTCAAAGTGATTTCAAACCTGAGCAGGTCCCTCAATAGCAGGATTTTGCGTTTTTTATGAAAATGGGAAAAATCGCACCTAACGTTCAAAGCCTCATAACATCCTACAAAAATAAGAATATGCATAAAAAACCATGTCCACATAAAAAAGACATTCGGTGAATGTTAGTTATTAAGTATTTTTGCTGTTATGACTATGTATGGAAAAAGTAGAAAACATTTTGAAGTTCGAAAGTAAAGAATTTTTCCAAATTTTCACCAAATATCTGATTTTCTTATAAATAAATGCAAAACATACCACCAAAATTTTTCAACTAACATGAAGTACAAAGTGTCACGAGAAAACAATTTTAAAATCACTTGGCTATGTTAAAGCGTTCCGAAGTTATAACCATTTATAGTCACACAGGGCAGATTTGAAAAAATGGGCCGTGTCAGGAAGGTGAAAAGTGGCTTCGGCATTAAGGGGTTAAGGCTGGTTTTGTTATTCAGTATTTGCTAGTTATTGTTGTATCTGCCGGATCTGTTCTGTAGGAACATCTATACTTACTAAGTATCTTGTTTCTTTGACTGTAGTGAGAGATTCTGTGAAGTTTGTCTGTTCTCTTGTAGTCACTCACCACTTTCCTGTCTGTTCCGCTTTGTCAGTGTTATTTTATAGTGAGTGTTTTGTGGACCTGCTCTGGTTGTTACCCACTATTCCTGTTCTCCCTATTGTCCTCCTTCCTGCATTCAGTATCGGTTGTGTGTTTGTGTTCATGCTGGGATTGCTTGTTCGCCAAGTTTTAACTTGTAGCAATTGTATCATTAGGAGGGCCTAAATTTAGTACACCAGACCCTAGTATCCTTTAGTCCTTTTCCCTACTATCTGGAAAGGTCTGCGTGTTCAGAGAGAGAGAAATTGTCGGTCCGGATCTAACCCGGGTAAGCTGATCATCACCCACAGGCAGGGACTAGTTTAGCCTTAGAGTAAGGCCTCATTCAGATGGCCGTCTGTGGGGATGTATATGCGGCTGCAAATATATGTCCCCATAGAAGGCAATGGCGGCCCAGCAGCGGTACGGTGCTATCCTTCGCCATGTCTGCGGCCGTGTGCCGCTGTTTTCTATGGAGGGGGGAGGGGTCACAGGGTCTCTGTGTGAATGCACCTAAGGGAAAGTTTTCCCTTCCCTGTTTCCCTAGTTCTTGCTGCTCTCTGTATACGGTTTCCTGCTTCCTTGTAAACCGTGACACTGGGGCGTGGAGGGGCCTTAGCTCCCAGCACCCGGACAGGCTAGTACACGCCCCCCCAACCTCTTTAGCTCTTTAATTGATTACTGAAAAAGTTTTTAACAACTTAAGTTGGGTTCCAGGATTATTATATTACAGATCAAGGCAGAGCCATGCAGAAGGAATCTACTATCAGATCTACTTGTGATGGTGTAATCCTTATGGTAGGTTTCCTTTAACTTCGGACATCAAGACATGTAAATCTAGGTATAACCTTTATTGTTTAAGCGACTAACATAATAAATCTTTTCCAAAAATAGCACCAACCTTGTCCATGGGGGGGTTGGTATTGCACCGTTGACATAAAGATGAGTCATAAGATTGAACAAGATGCAAAACTTATAGATTGTGTTGAAAACAACTATTACCCATCGGTCACAGATAAAGTAAACCATATGCCCAATGCTCCTCCTCAAAATTAGGGTGATAAATTTCCTACCGTCGTCTATTCATATTATGTCTATTTTCATACGGTATTATCGCTGGCCCGTGAATTTTTACATTTTCGCTTAATATTCCTTTACACACACTGAGTTTTCAATGATGGCTGAGAATATCAGATTGTGTCAGGAATGTCGTATGTGAAATATAAAGATTTTCCATGTCAGCAGAGCTGACCTGTAATGTGTGCACTGATTGGAGTAAGCTTCATCCCTTTTCTTCGTCATCTATTCCAGGCCACCATGACAACTTCTTCCAATGACTGAAAAGTTTTCTGCACAGACATCTTTGGAGCTGTACTTCTGCAACCTTTCCCAGTGTCCAATAAAATGAACTAAGAGTAAGTACACATCCCCAAATAGAGACCCTAGAACCAATCACTGACTAGATCCACCAAAGGAATAGACCTACAACACACTCAATAAAATGGAAAAGCCCTAAAGCACAGACCTAAAGCACGTTTGAGCTTTAGATCCCCTAAATATAGATCTAGGCAAAACCTCTAAATAAATTCAAGCTTCAGACTCAATAAATATAGATTCGGGGCATATAATCACCACAGCTTACATACTTCACCTCTGTCTACTTTCTGCTATCTTTGGCTTGAGGTCCTACAGATGTATGGTCATGTTATCTAGTTACTGCAAGTTCTGAGGAGGATTACTGTGAATATAAATGGCACAGGGTCGGGATGAGGGGTAGGCAAGGGTAGGCGGTCACCTATGACGCCACCATCGCCTCCCACCCTGCGGCTCATTACTGTCTCTCAATAGCAATCAGAGATATGTGCATCTTTAAGACACATGCAGGAGACTGGGCAAAGGCAGCCCCCTCTATGACCCAGACACGGTGCCATTGCTGTAATTGCTTAGGTGATATATAGAGGAGGCTGGCTGGCTGGCTATATACTGGGGACTGACTGGCTAGCTATATACTGAGGGCAGGGGCTGGCTTGCTATACACTGTGGGCTGGCTGGCTAGATTAATACTGAGGGCAGGGGCTGGCTGGCTATATTGGGGACTGGCTGGATAGCTATATACAGAGGGCAGGGGCTGGCTTGCTATACACTGGGGGCTGGCTAGCTAGCTATATACTGAGGGCATGGATTGGCTAGCTATATACTGGGGGCAGGCTGGCAAGCTATACACTGGGGGTAGGAGCAGGCTGGCTATATACTTGGAAGGGGGCTTGCTATATACCGGGAGCAGGGGGCATGGTCGGCTATACAGGGGGCATGGGCTGGGTATATATTGGGAGCCTTGGGCTACCTATATACTGGGAGAGTGTGCTTGTCTAGATATATACTGGAGGCATGTACTGGGGCTACCAAATTAATGAGGGGGAAAGTATATGGTATTATATATCATAACATATTGAGGGATCACTTTGTATTATGTGTATATGCAGGGGGCACATTATCTAGGGGACATTGTATTGACTGTAATTTTTATAAGGACGGAGTGTGGAGATGTTCTCTAGAAGCCACAGTCACCGACAGTGATCAAAAGTGCATTTTATTTTTCCCTTTAGGATCACCCCTAATTCAGCCTTATTAGTAGAACAGCCCTAATTCGTAGAGGTCTTGGCAGTTGGACCTCCAAAATTCTAATTATAACACTATATATATATATATATCTAGTCTTTCTTTGTGAAATGCTTAAGTATAACGTGGCACACAATTCCAGGAGTTGTGGAGCTATCCACCTTATTTATTCATCATGAAGATAGACCTTGATTTTTGGATGTATTTTGAGAAGACCATAACATTATATCCTAGGGATTTTAAGAATCTCACATTTTCATGTCACTGAAGTTCTGCTATCACCTTTATTTGCGTCAGTATTGTGAATGAGAACCATATGGTCTTTAGTGTTGAGTTTGGAGGCCTCAATGAGAAGGCTTCAATGCTGTCTTTGCTGTGAAGCACCACATTGCCCCATTTGCTGGTGTGATGATCTGAGGAACCATCCCATATGACATCCCCCCTAGTAATGATATGGGGGACACTAAAATCTCGGAGAGCATTCTGTGGCCACGTGTGTAGCCTTTCATGGTAGGCCTTCCAGATGCAGCATAATGGTCACCCACATACAGCAGGGGTTTCCCAGGTATGTAGGTATGTTTCTGTCATATTACAACTTCTACGACGAACCCGATGGATATAAATGGAACCAGTTGGGACGTCAGCTTCAACAAACCACAAGTATGGATGATCTACAGGCTTAGCTGGAACATCTGTGGGCAAATATCTCAGAATACCTCACAGAACAAACATCTCTCCACCTCCATGTCCAGCCGTATCTTATCTTCTATCTAGTCTACAGGAGGCCCAACACAGTCCTTGAGCCTCCTTTCTATTGTATAGGTGTATTATAAATATTTCCATAGATATTTCACACTACAGTTACACATAGAATATTCCAGTCCTAACATATCCTTTTTGGTGTGTTTGAAGTAGTGGGTTATAATAAGGCGGTTTGGGTGGGTGGTTGGTGGGTGGTTTGGCCACCTAAACCACCCACCGAATTTTATACTAAGTCGGACCTTCACCCATGAAATCCTTGTACATTTGTTCTTGCTTTCAATACACATGTACACAAGAGCCATTTTTGAAGGTCCTCCACAGGTCCTGAAACCGCAGATTGAAAGCAGCCAGAAGGGGCGCATCCCCCATTCCTTAAAGAGGATCTGTCACCCAAAATTTCAGCACTAGGAGCTGCTTACCAGAGTAAGCAGCTCCTAGTGCTTGAACAAACGCCGCAGTGTTAAAATGATAGCGTTACCGGAAACCTTTGATAATGCTATCAAACACTGCGGCGGGGTACAATGTAAACGTCGGACAGATTTGCGAACATGCCTGTTCCCCGGACCGCCCTGCTCACTCCATAGGCTGGCAGTGACTGTCACACGTCAGGCGGCAGTCACCGCCCCTAGCCACGCCCCAACCCTGCCCCCTCATGAATACGTCGGACAGCTTTGCGAGCTGTGTAAGCTAGCGTTACCAGAGGTTTCCGGTAACGCGTTTGTTCAAGCACTAGGAGCTGCTTACTTTAGTTAGCAGCTCCTAGTGTCGAAATTTTGGGTGACAGGTCCTCTTTAAGAAGCTGATTGTAGTACTATATGTAGGAAGGGGCTATAATAATCATACAGCCCAGGGCCCATGGCTGTCATAATCCGACCCTGTGAGTTAGTGTCTTTTTTTTTTTTAACCATCATTTTCCTATTCCATTTAATTGCGCTTCATTTATTACAGCATTTGTGTATTTACCCGGAATTTTTAAAAGGAACACAAATATTTGTTAAAGACACAACACATACAATTTAAATCTAGAATTACACAGCTAGAAACGAGCCTCCATATGTTCATGTAATACGTCAATTTCTGATGCATAAATGATCTAATGCTGGCGGTGATTATCCTGTCTGTCTGCGAGCGGCACAGACAGTAACTAGATCACTGGACTCCTGCCCTCTTAGGATGTGTCTTAATTACTGGCAGGAGGTCAGAGCTGTATCACCCTATCTGTAATTGCTGACTATTTTCTCTCTCCATGGAAGTGTGGAACCTTTTTCTCATAGCTCTTCACAATAGGGTCCCATTGTAGCCCCTCCCAGACGGCTAATTAACAGGACACTGAATGCCTGTCCAAGGACAGATCCCAAGCAGATGGCATAAGGGAAGAGGGTATGGAGCTGTCTCCTGACAAGGGGGTTCAGAGGGGGACACCAAACTCACGGCCCTTTTATGCCAATAACATGCTGCCATTTTTATGCAAATTCCAATACTGAAATATATTCATTCTACATTCATTTACCCCTTTTTTTTTAAATGCAGCCACATGGTAATGCAACTCATTCACTGATCCAAAGAGCTTGCAGTCAGTTCATTTTAACAGCTGAGATTGGCAGGTATTCATTTTTAGGAAATTAACACTTTTCAAAGCCAGATGTAAATGTTGTTTTTTAGGTATAGGGAGCACTGGGAGGTAAGTCTGGAGGAAGATAGTTCAATTAGCTATAAAATATGGACAATAAAATGTACTATATATATATATATATATATATATATATATATATATATATACAGCCCCCTACTTAAGAACACCTGACTTACAGACGACCCCTAGTTACAGACGGACCTCTGGATGTTGGTAGGTTATTGTACTTTAGCCTTAGGCTATAATAAACAGCTATAACAGTTATCACAGGTGTCTGTAATGAAGCTTTATTGATAATCCTGGTTCTTATGATAATCCAAAATTTTTTAAATCCAGTTGTCACAGAGAGCAAATAAATTTTGGCTGTGGTTACGATGATAAACTATACAATTCTGACTTACAAAAAAATTCAACTTAAGAACTAACCTACAGAATCTATCCTGGATGTAACCCGGGGACTGCCTGTATATATAGCTACTTAGCTATAACAAAATAGAATCTTTGGGGGTCATTTAATTTATTTCCCCCTTCTCTGGGCTCTTTTTGCAGGGTTATTTTGCGTCTTTTGCGTCTTTTTTTTTTTAAAGGGCGCAATTTGTTGCGCAAATCATACCATTGCCTTTCCTAAGCATGGTCAGGACTGGCGTGTTATTGCGCAATTATTTGCGCCCATATAGGCGCAATAGTATAATAAATTGGGCACAAACATCTGTAAAGAGGCGCAATGTAATGACAAATAGGGCGCACGGCGAACTGAGGTGTAACATTCCAAAAAAATGAAAAATAGCCATAAAACAGCCATTACGCAGCAAAAAGGCACAAAAACACCAACGGAAGGAAAAGATAAAACTAAATCTATCTATCCTGCACTGTATACACCCTATCCTCCATCTATATATCTATCTATCGATCCATCTATCTATCTCATATCTATCTTTCTATCTATCATCTATCTATCTATCTATCTATCTATCTATCTATCTATCTATCTCCTATCTATCTATCTATCTATCTATCTATCTATCTATCCATCATCTTATCTCATCTCTATCTATCTGTCTATCTATCTATCTGTCTATCTAGGTGTTGCCTCCATCTGGCTACCTGGGCAGGGCAGGTACTTTAAAGGGATTGTCCAGAGGTTGAAAAACATGGCTGCTTTTTACCAAAAACATTGCCACACCTGACCCCTGTTAGTGCCGTTGTTGTAGCTCAGCTGTATAGAGATGATGTTGCTTAGTTGTGATACAAGGAACTACCCATTGTCAGGTGTGTAGATGTTTTTGGAAGAAGGCAACTATGTTTTTGTAACTTCCGGACAACCGCTTTAACTGCTGGCGTGGCTGCTATTCACTTTAATGGGCCTTTCCGGTACAGGGACATGGGGTCAAGTAATTGGGGCAGATTTATCAAGTGTCTGAAAGTCAGAATATTTCCAGTTGCCCATCGCAACCAATCACAGCTCCCCTTTGAAATATTCATGAGCACTGGTAAAAAGAAAGCTGAGCTGTGATTGGTTGCCATGAGCAACTGGAAATATTCTGACTTTCAGACACTTGATAAATCTGCCCCATTGTGTTGTTCCTCACTTTGTTTAGGCTGTGCCAAATAGCTGATCAGTATGGAAGGCTGGTACTCCCCCTCACCCCTACCAAGTAACTATTAATGGCCCATCCCGAGTATAGTTTATCAATATTAAATTATGGAAAACCCCTTTAAAGGCTTTTTTGGGCCACTGATCTGAAACAATTATTTGGCTGCTAATTGCCTTATGTTAAAGGTCACATGATCCGATATAAACACATAAAAACGTGTTTGTTGGATGATTATATATTTAATGGAGTGAAACAAAGCATCATTCTCCCCATAAATTCTGAAAAAGGACATTAAATTATTATGGTCTGCATATCACATAAATGTGATATATGTAATGCAAGCCTTGGGTGTGATGTGCAGTTATGTTTTGTATCATTGAATGATTTTTAATTGATTGTTAGGTACCAAATGTTTTGACCAATGGCAATATGGGGTTACAGGGTTTCAGTAGGCCCCTGGGTGACAGAGCCTCAGTGGGCGACTTTGCAATTACCTCACATGGTGGTGTTAAAAATTCAGTCTCCTGTTCCCTAAAATATTCCCAAATGTATCATCCCAAACAGCCTCCTCATGGTTATTTATATAAAGCGCTTCTCACCCCATGGATTCCTTGTGTACAGACTTATGTGGGCCCCCCAGCAGCTCTGGGCCCAGGCACTCGCCCGGGTATGCCTTGTGCTAGTGCCGGCCCTGGGGGGTTATTTATCATTAGACGGCTCCTTGTGATACTTCTTTGTCTACCTATGGCGCTCTACTGCCCGTCAGATTTTTTTTTTTAATAAATCTCTCAGTGGTGTCTTCGATTTTTTTTTTTTTAAATGTTGCACAAGCAATAATAATTCCTTTATTTATATAGCGCACACACAAGTAATCCGGATTTACATGGCGTTGCAAGTTTTTTTATGTTTAAGCCAGTATTTCTAAGTGGGGGAAAAAAACCCAATTTTTGACACTTAATCTCGAAAAAAAAAACACATTGGAATTTTTTTGTCAGTTTTTTACACCAAAAAGTCAAGAACATCTTATGTCCCCCATAGAGCTACAAAGAATACGAAGAAGCGTCATATTATACATCTTCTGGAACGCACATAAAACAACAATTAATTAATTAAAAAATAATAGATTCATCTTTTTTTTTTTTCATTAAATACATCAATACATTTATTATCTTGGTGTTTGATACAGAACGCCCTGAGCCGCAGCTGTAATAGCGCCCATGTTATCCCTCAGCTCGCAGCGTCTACGCATCGTGTTACAGCTCTCGGACTGACTGAATTAATTAACTGTTGTTTAAAAAACACTGTTCTTGATTAACGAATCACTTCACGTCTGTGTGAGTGGAAATAGGCTTGGGAACAGAGTATTCTGCAATGGGCGCAATGGGTAATGGGAGAGGGGTCGGCCGCGGTGACATAGAATGTGTAAGCGCTTGGTATAGAACGTTCGCATGGAATACTAAAACTGATAGGACTTCCCAACCCCAAAGTTAAAAATGTATCACCTTCTACAGAATTCTTATCTCGTTGGTATCAAATATCGGTATTAAAAAAGAGGAAGTTTGGATTGCAGAACAACACTGCTTATTCTCACTTTTTCCTCTTTGCTTTCTCTCGAGTCATGGTGAGCTTACTCCCTCCGTGTTTTTTCCCATAATTACTTGTTTTTTCCATTAAATTGGTTTTATTGAGCAAAGTTTCTTTAAAATACAGAAATACATTGACAACTGGGTGCTACCATTCCCCTTTATAAAGCAGTGGGCCCCTGCACAGTCTGAAACTGTTAGCGGTGATTGGACATTGTCAAATAATACATGGACACACCCCCAACTGGTTAGACCCATTTGCCTATTTCCTACATTTCTGTTAGGAGTGGTTTATCAGATACTCCAGGAAAATCATTATACCTCCAGGGAATTGTACCCTGTGCAGGTCCTGCAGGGAAGAGCAGGACTTCAGGTTCTACCAAGGTTCTAGGAATACATTGAAGTCCTGCTCCTCCCTGCAGACCTTGAACTTTGCATTATTCAGTGAATGAGCTGTGACCAGAGAGTTCCTTTAAATGATTGTTTGTAACCATTAAGGAGAAGACAGATACGAGATATACAGAAGGATCTCCCAGCACATGAGAAAATCGCCTTGAAGTGGTTGTGAGAAGACGCATCTGCAGAGAAGAAACCGAGCACTGAAAAACTTTTTTTGCCGGTGCTCGGTAATTTCCGTCAGCTCCATTGAGATGTATGGAGCAGAATGGTCATGCCCGGCCGTCCGCTCCATTACTCTCACGGAGCGACGATGGGTCCGATTGAGGTGCGCAGGACCCCATCGGACCCCTCATTTTTGTGATCTGTGGGGGTCTCATCACTCACATCCTGTGGATAGGGCCTAACTTAAATTGGTGGGAAAACCAGCTGCACTAGGCATCATGTGACATAAAAAAGGGGGCGTTCCACTGCTCATTGGGACCATGCGCCAGATTTTTTCATGTAAAGTCCGACAGAAGTGTGTCACAAGCCCCATGTTAAAGGTGCACAAAAAAAAGTTGGTGCACTCTGTCGGAGCTTTGCAGGGAACACCAGATTCATGAATAACGTGCGCCAGAAATCCTGAATCTGGCGTCTCCTGTGCTATACACAAGCAAACAGCATTTAGTGCAGGGCCTCTGCCCCCAATCAAAGTGACACCACCTACGCTTGGGTGGAGTTTGCCTTTTTAGAATGGATTGTATAACCAGTGGCATAACTAGAAGCTGATGGGCCCCAGCGCAAAGTCTGTGCCAGGCCCCCGACTATAATGTATGGTTTATAGTAATAGTCTTCTCATATGGGAAAGTGACAAATGATGGGCCCCCTAAGCCTCTTGGGCCCAGGTGCGACCGCACCCTCTGCACCCCCTTAAGTTACGCCCCTGAGTATAACCAAAATGTATCAATCCTGCTGATAATTATGTAGCTAGAAGAACATTAGCTGGTAGAAATGTGCACATGTATGAAGTCCAGCTGCTATACTGTATCGCTCTGTATGAATAGCCTCTTGCTTGCAGCACTTCCGCAGAGTCAGCGATTTCTCTTGGTAAATTTGCTACTTGTAGCTTTCTTTAGTTTAGCCGGTAACATCCTGAAACCAACACAGGTCCCTTCTGAATTGGCCATTGAGAAAATCCTTCCAAAGGAAAAGCTGTTTGCCTATGAGCTTTCCTATACAGAGATCTCTTCCATTGCATCTGTGCAGCTGCAACGTCTTTCTGCAACGTTAAGTGGGTGTATTGACAGATTCTATCTATTGATAGCATCCATTTACTCGCTCTGTTTATTTCTGGTGTCACACCAAGTATCAGTTTGCTTGGGCGATCTATGCAGCCTTTCTCTATGGCTTTTTTTTCCTTGTATCATTAAGTTTACTATTAACTCCTTACATTGTTCCTGGAATTGTTAACATTCATTACTACATTAGGTGGGGATGGGGGGGGGGGGTGGATTTCCTTTTTACTTTGATTCCTACCATATATTATATTTTCAGATTTGAATAACAGCTATAAAGCGTGGAAGGATTTTACATATAGAAGTATAAGGCAATTGTTAAACGTTAAATAAACAAAAAAGAGAATTTCAAGCAAACCCCTAACAAACTATGGTCAGCGCACCCTGCTCTATACATGGAAATGGGACATTGTACAAATGTGCGCACAGCTCCTCCTGCTCTATAAAAAGCATACAAAACAAGCAAATAGGAAACTGAACAATCTTCTCAACTCCTCCTGCTCTATAACATTCTGTCTGCAGATAGGAGACTATGTACAATCTGCTCAGCTCCTCTTGCTCTATAACATTCTGTCTAGAGATAGGAGACTATGTATAATCTGCTCAGCTTCTCCTGCTCTATAACATTCTGCTTTCATATAGGACACTATGTACAATCTTCTCAGCTTATCCTGCTCTATTACATTCTGTCTGCAGATAGGACACTGTGTATAATCTACTCAGCTCCTCCTGCACTATAACATGCTGCCTGCAGATAGGACACTATGTCAATCTACTCAGCTCCTCCTGTACTATAACATGCTGCCTGCAGATAGGACACTATGTCAATCTACTCAGATCCTCCTGCTCTATAACATGCTGCCTGCAGATAGGACACTATGTACAATCTACGCAGCTCCTCCTGCTCTATAATATACTATTCATTTAGACGCTATGTACTATCTGCTCAGCTCCTCCTGCTCCATAAAAATAGTACACTGCATAATCTTCAGCCAATCCTGCTCTATAACATCCTTCCTGAATATACAATATGTATAATAGGCTCTCACTTATTTGGGGTGATACTTCCACCATGTGACGCCATAGTTGTGTGCTCATCAATGGGATATTACGGTATTTATGATATGAATTTGCTTTGTGCAGATGGATGTGTAAACGCCCAGAACCAACACCGGATTCTTATGTTCTAAGCCATAAAAACATCCAAAAATCCACCGATTTGTCTTGAGGTAGGAGTATTATGCATGAAGAGTTTACATTTTGAGCTGAGTGATGGATGCAGGACCTCTGGTGATATATCTCCGTCTTGCAGTGGAGGGGTTAACCACGAAGGATGTATCCGGAGTCTGGAGGGAATGGAAATTTCACCTGGTTTATAGCTTCCTCTATCATTTTCTGCTTTTAGCTCTATCTCTGTTGAAACGAGCAATGCTGCCCTAACATTGCAGGCACTTAATGATAAGTGTTTGGATCAGCTTCGAGACAGGGAAAGGCTGTAGTTTTCGAGATTTAGTGCTCTGTTTTACAGACCCATTTAATATCCAGCTTCTCCTGTATATAAATGTTCACAGGAAAGAGGAAAGTCATCTTGGGTGCTCTCGGGAGCCCTCCCCTGTTGACACACATTGATATTGTGATGTGAAATGTTTGCTTTTCCATATTAACCAAACTGTGTGTCTGATGAATTACAGCACTGGCCTTGGACTGTCCGTACCATAAGTATTCAGCTCCACTACCCTCTATGTTGACTCGTCCACTGGGAGTGGCTGGAAAGGAGAAGTCCCCCCCCCACCCTTGGGAAACAGCTACTCCATGTGTCCTTTTAAAATATATGAAAACACCCATCACTGGGCTTAGCGACGCCCCCTGCTCTTCTACTGCCAATCCCGAGTGTGGGGAGTTATTCATATATTTGAAAAGGACACATGGAGAAGCTGTTTCCCAAGGGTGGGGGGGGACTGCTCCTTTCCAGCCACTCCCAGGGGACAAGTGCCTAGTCACACAGCAGATGCTAATGAAAGGTACAATATAACATATCTTTTTTTCTGTAAAACCTATTTTTTATACAAAAACACTTTGGCAGTGTATGTACTATGCTCTGTGGGGACTGGGGGAGTGCTAAAAATGGGTCTCCTGGTGACAGATAAATGAGCTTTTGATGAAATTTCATAAATGAAAAGTTCAGATAATAATAATAAACTTTGTAATATACTTTAGTAAAGAAATCTGTATCCGTGTCTTTCTTTTTCCTCTGCCTTTCTTCCTTATATAAATCGCCTGTGTAAATCAGCTTTATGTTCTGTATCCACTGCCAGCTGAGAGATAAGGAGAAGCTGATAAAGTGTCTCATTACTTCACCCCTTAAAGAAAGTCCCCTGGATAATCAAATCTCCTTACAGAACGGAATTTTCAGGTGATATCTGCTTTTTGTCCACAGTGAACCGACCACAGAAGGTGTTCAGATATACTGCTCACTGCAGGAGAATGAAGCAGTAAAATGAGACAGAGCAGCTGTTTTACATAGTGAATTATACTGGAACGTTTACTATTTCATTTCTGCAATATTTTTAAAAGTGCAGTTACACATTAATGTTAAATTGTGAGCGTTAGTGGTGTTTGATATTGCTCCTGTAAGAGCTTCCTTAAGGAATCTAACTATTGAATCTTTATATAAGGAAACAGAAAGGTTTTAAAAATTAATTTTCTTATCCTTAAATGGATGTGAATGGGACAAAGCTGCAATATCCTGCTTTACCACTAACAAATGTCCATCGACCTGCAGTATGTACCAATTTCTGTACCAACCACGGGTGGATTTATCATATGCTGGAGCATGGTTTGTCAGTGTATGATGTCCCCCACACCCCCGGCACCCACCCGATCTATCAGAAGACTAGGGCCTCCTGATAAATCCGTCCGGGGCAGTTCTACACCAGGCCAACTTGGCGAACAATTGCAGTTTAACCGGTGTGCAGGCAAAGGGTGGTGAACCGACACAGGACACCCCCCCTTCACGCCCACTTGCCATAGAGGTGGACTTAGAGGGGAAATCGGAGCAGATCCTGGACATACACCAGGAATTGAGACTGTTTTAGAGCTTTCTATGCCAAAAAACCGACGCACAAGCTCTGATAATCCCACCAATATGCTAATAAAACCTTCAACCCTTTCAAGATTAATAGAAATCATTGTCAAAGGAAGAGATTGCTGTGACAAATCTGTCAATAGGCACCAAAACACATGAGGTTTTAGATGCAATTGTTTGTAGTTTTTGGAAATGGAAAACCTTTATACTTCTCATTCTTTTTACTCTTTGCTTTGGCACAAAATATGCGTCTAAATTTTCCATAATTTGATACCAATGTGAATGATACCTAGGCACAGGATGACAACTTTCAGATTAGGTGTCCCCAACAATACAAAAACCATGGAAGGAGGTGTCCAAACCTCCTAATAGGCCCAAATGTGCATATGATAGGAAGTGCAAGGTGGACCCCGGTTTGTAGTGAACTTTGTGGGTTCTGGTTCCCCAGACCCGACCCTCAACTTAATTGTAATTTGGTTTCAGGTATCGGTTCGGCTCAACCATAGGCTGTCACCAATCGTGGATGTGAATAGTTTAAACGCCGCTTGCAAAATCACCAGCGGTATTTAAATGGCTGTGGTCGACACTAATGCGCCGGCAGCACATGGTGGGGAGGACATCATCAGGAGCGACGATCCTCTCTAAAATGGCAGTGTGCGAGGTCACATCCAATTAAATTCAGCAGGAAACACCTGCAATCGGTGCCAGCAACAGATTATTAAAATTTGGGTTTGGCCGAACCCAGAATCTCTACGGGTCCACTCTTCACTAATCATAAGGCATTGTCATGTACATGTTTATGGAGAGCGTTGCACTGTATTGTCCTTAAAGGAAATCTACCATTTGCTTTTATGCATTGTGAACCAAACACACCTTGAGAATGCTGTAGCTACACTGATGCAGAAATATATCTTGTTTAATCCCTGATCCAAGTGGCTTTGCTGAAAACACAATTATAAAACTATGATAATGAGGCTCTGTTGCTCCTATGGCTGCTTCTGCTGCACTTCTCCTCTTACCCTAATTATGCCCTGCTCCAGCCGTGTCCTGCCCAGCATAAGCCGAGAATATGTCATCACTGTGTTGTCCCTGACAGTCAGAAGTAATCAATCAATTCTCAGCTGCTGTGTATGAGTCATCCAGCTCAGGTTGATTAGTCCTGTCTGGACAGTTCAGGCAGTTCTTTAATGCACGGAAGACAGTCTGCACTCAGCTTTACCAAGGTCCTGAAGTTTATAATTGTTTTTGAGCAAAACCACTCAGCTCAGGGATTAAACAAGATATTTCTGCATCAGTGTAGCTACAGCATTCTCAAGGTATGTTTGGTTTACAATGCATAAAGACAAATGGTAAATTTCCTTTAAATAGATGCCAAACAGAGCCAAGCCCAGAAATAATATATAACAAGCTATAATTTAGCTGTTGTTTTAGGTTCTTATCAGTGGATCTTCTACTATAGTCTCCCCATGGAAGCGCGTTCCTCCTCACAGAGACTTTCAGGTCCTGCCGCATCCCTAGGAATATATTAAAGCCGGCTCTGGATATTGTTTCACAGCCGAGATGATGACATTGCTTTATCAGTGCAACATCTGCCTTCTGATTTAGGGGAGTTTTTATCCCCCCTACATTTTCAACACAGGCAGCAGAAAGTCCAAACATGATCCGGAGAGGCAATGTTGTCACAAAGCTATTTTTAATACCTGTTTGTTCCTGATCTGCAAGTGAATTGTGCTTAGCTTGCCACGCGTCCTATCAGCCTGTGGAACGACAAAGAGAAGACTTGCTGAATAATTCATGGGAAGCAATTTTCTCGTAGTCACTGACTCATCAATCACAGCTGTCTAACCAGACAAGTGTGCACCTACAGAACGGGGCTTATTCACTGGGACCGGGATCCGATAATAATCTTACACTACAGGCCTCTATGCCATAATAGCACCTACATATTCCATAGCGCTGTATCAATCCTACCGGGGATTCCAAATTTACAATTGTCCATTTTCCATGTATTTATGTTTTTTTTTAATTGTTACTATTGTAGATACAAATATTATTTTGTATGTTATGGAATCGGATGCCAGAATATTTTAGCTCGACGTCTAATATTTTCGACGCTTTTGGCCTTATTGTTAACACGAAATCTGATGGAGACATCTGTCCACAATGTTGCCGAAAAAAGGGAAAATGAGTCCTGGGCGCTGAGGTGTTAATGACAAGTAAAGAAAATACTATTATTGTTGCTGGTGACATATGGTTTCCTCACCCTCGCTACAGACAGAGAGGCTACATAGAAGAGATCACACGTTTTATTACATTTTTATTAGATTTTTTTTACGTGAAGTGGGGCCGATATCTTTTGATTAGAAAATTTTAGAAAAGAGCAATTGTTTAACGTGTACTTTTAGTGTGATATCATTGGGTCATCAATGTAGGAATCCCATTGGCATCAACATAGTGAGTGTGGGGTATAGGATTCCAATATTCAAATATTACATTGGTGTAATGTGGATGTTTCGTCGTGACCCTATGTTTGGAAGATGTGGTTGTAAATTTTAATACCATTAATCTGATTAGGGTTGTTTCAGAGTTACCATTCCTCATGTCGAAAGGGTGTGTCCCACACAAAAGGGTTACACTCAGTTGTCAATTTAGGCATCAATATTCAGGAATAAAAAATAGACATGAAAAGATAGTTCTATAGATAGATTTTCTAGAATTATTCTTCCTTGTAGATATTTACATCAGGAGTGATAGGAGGTCCTAACTTACAGCCGGCTACATATAAGCACATTGTAAATTTATTATATGATTGTTAATCTACTAATATGTGTATTGGGCAAGTAAAAAACATACATTATGTATAGTATCAGAGAATAATTTAGACTAGTTTTATTCTATTTTATATACAGACAGTCCCCTACTTAAGAACACCCGACTTACAGACGACCGCTAGTTACAAACATCCCTCGGGTAATTGGTAATTTACTGTACTTTATCCTTAGGCTACAATAATCATCTATAATAGTTATCACAGGTGCCTGCAATGAAGCTTTATTGTTAATCCTGGTTCTTAGGACAATCCAGTGTAAGCTCCGGCTTACATACAAATTCAACTTAAGTACAAACCTACAAAACCTATCTTGTACATAAGCCGGGACTGCTTATCATTTTTCTAGAATATATTCTTAATTTTTTTTTTTAAACCGTTATTCCCGACACAAACACTTTTAATTTTTTTTAGGATTCTAAATAAATTATTTGCCAAAAATACAGTTGTCCAGTCACCTAATATTAAAAAAAAAAAAATTCTTTTTTCACTGGGAGTCATTTGATAAAAGTCGTGCACAAAGATTTTACTGAGCATGCAACAATATGTCCAGATCGTGTGGGATGTACCTGAATCTGAAATGAAAAAGGATTCCCGCTCATCTTTACTTATTAGACTTAAAAAAAAATTGTAATTTTTTTAAAACAACACTCGGTATGTAAAAGAAGTGGATAAATGTTTGTGAAAGCTTATATGAGCCAAAATCAATGAAGAAAGCGCATCTGAACTTCACTACACAAGAAGTTCAAAATGTGCCTAAAAGTCAACCAAATCATAAAAACAAACATAAAAATTTGATAATGATAAAAACAACTTTGTTACACCTCATCATCACAACCCATGAGGTTAGAAATGTGGCAAAAAATTGGCAAAATCACAAAAACAGACATGAAAAAGTTGTCAACTTCACAACATGTCAACTTCACAACACGAAAAAGTTGCCCTTAATGGGAACCTGTCACCAGGAGAGCCATTTTTAGCACTCCCCCAGTCCCCACAGAGCATAGTACATACTCTGCCAAAGTGTTTTTGTATTAAAAAATAGGTTTTACAGAAAAAAAGATATGTTATATTGTACCTTTCATTATCATCTGCAGCTGCCTTTTGGGAGGGGCTGGAAAGGAGCAGTTCCCCCCCCCAACCCCCCCACATGTGACCTTTTCAAATATATGAATAAGTCCCCACACTCGGGATTGGCTGTAGAGCAGCAGGGGGCGTCGATAAGCCAAGTGATGGGTGTTTTCATATATTTGAAAAGGTCACATGGAGAAGCTGTTCCCCAAGGTTGGGGGGGGGGGGGAACTGCTCCTTTCCAGCTCCTCCCAAAAGGCAACTGCCTATACACACAGCACATGCTAATGAAAGGTACAATATAACATATCTTTTTTTTTCTGTAAAACCAATTTTTAATACAAAAACACTTTGGCAGTGTATGTACTATGCTCTGTGGGGACTGGGGGAGTGCTAAAAATGGGTCTCCTGGTGACAGGTTCCCTTTAAATCAGCAAAATCCTAAAAACATACCGGTACTTCAAAAATGTTGTTTAAATCACAAATAAAACCATTGCAAATGTTTCCTGTGATGACCTCACAGCAGCTCATGTGCTCACTGTAGCCAATCAAGATAAGTAATATTTTTAATTCTACTAGTTTTTTATTTTAGATATTCCCTTTAAAGTTAGCAATCTAATGAGGCCTTCCTGACACTTCCTCAGTCATCTCCCGTTTCCTACTTCCTATGATGACCTCACACAGGCACATTTCACCACTGCAGCCAATCAGAAATCAGAAATATTTAATATTTTTAATTTTACTATTTGTTTTTTATTTTTATATTCCCTTTTGAGTTAACCATCTAATGAGATCTTCCCGACACTTCCTCAGTCATCTCCTGTTTCCTACTTCCTGTGATGACCTCACACAAGCACATGTCCCCACTGCAGCCAATCAGAAATATTTAATATTTTTAATCTTACTATTTATTTTTATTTTTGATAGTCCCTTTTGAGTTAACCATCTTCCTGACACGTCCTCAGTCATCTCCCGATTCCTACTTGTTGCTCATGTGATCACTGCAGCCAATCAGAAATAAGAAATATGTAATATTTTTTTTTTATTTTCCTAGCTTTTATTTAGATTTTTGATATTCTCTTTTGATTTTACAATCTAATGAGGCAATTCTTCATAACATATAATTCTTCATTGCAGATATACTGATAGCGTGCTAGTAGGGAACATGCAGAAAAAAAGTGGTATAAATATTTGCACATTACCGCAGGCAGGGACCCCAGTAACTAAAGGATTTCTCCTACAGGGATGTGAGATACATAACGTGATTGTATGCATTTACCCACATAATTGGAATAATGGGACATGATTGCTCGGAGCTAATAGCCCATGTTACTGGTCTTTTTGTTTAATCCAGCCATCAGCTGTCAGGAGACGCATAGGAAGACTTACCAATGAGGTGCTTTGCATTCTCGGAAAACTGTAATTTTTTTTTTTTTTTTTACTTTTGTTCTCCCTACCCTGTTATTGCTGATATAAAGTGTATATAAAACTCCCTGGAGCATGAAGAATACTCAGCTTCATTGTTTTGACTAAAGAATAGGTAGATGATAGAAAAAAAAAAGCCTTGTATGTGTGATCATTCCAGATATCATACACTTTCGACAAAACCAATCAAATTCTATCGTTGTTTTCTCTTGGAAACGTATTTACCGCGCAGGCAATGATGTTTCCGGCAGAAAACATTGATGTGATACAATGTGGACGCGTTTCAGCTCTGGTGTATTTGTTTTCTAGAAAGAACTTTTGAACAAGTTTTTGAGGAGGTGACATTGACGGGAACAAAGCGTAAAAGTGGGAAACGTTTTGTGAATGCGATTTTCGAGAGGAATTTGAAATGAATGGTAAAATAAAAAGAAAAATTTACGGAAAAAACAACAACCAGATGACGGCTGATTGACGATGACGCCAACTTCCAACGACAGAGGCAAAGGTACATTGGGGACAAAAAGGTTTGTCAGAGAGAAGCCACACAAAAAACGCCTGAAATGGGGGGTTTCTTTTGAGTTTTCGAGAACTCCAATGCCAAAATTATGGGGAATAAAGCAACGTCTGGATGGTGGTTGATTAATGATGACACCAACTTGCAGCAACAGAGACCAGGGTGCATTTATATGGGACAAATGAGTTTGTCAGGAAGCCTCCATGTCACAAATGGTTGTTTTTTGTCTTTTGGATGATTATCCAGCAAAGAGAATAACTTGTCATATGCAGGATGAAAACTCATGGAAAATGTCAATTTATTCTGTACGTTTTTTTTGTCATTCAGTGTAGTTGTAATTTCATACTATGTTGATGCTCTTTTACCGACAGTTAACCAGCAACAACCATGACCGGTGGTCATGGCCTGAAGGTCCAAACCTTCAATGTTGTTCTCTACCAAAGAATAAGGGATAACTGATTTGATCGGAGGGATCTCACTTTTAGAACCCCCAAAAATCACAAAAAGAGGGGCCCATTGCCCTCTATGAAGCAGGAGATCGAGGATTCGCCCTGCAACTTTATCTACTTTCAATGGGACTGACAGTGATAGCCAAATTTAGAATTATGAATAGGGTGAATGGTTGCATGTTTAGCATAGGGACACTGATCACGTGATAAAAAAAGCTAAGGCACACAAACCTAGGGAGGAATTTTTCAAGAGCTGGTGCCGGTTCCCCCACCATCGCATTGAATTAACTGAGAGGCTAAAGGTCCTGCCTGGTATAGACTTTGGCTATACCCTGTGCCAGGAACCAGGTCGTGGGTCTGGTCTATTCCACCCCCATTGCTACCCTCTGTAGAGAGCTGCCATAAGGTGGGGGAAAATCACAAGGCCAAGAGACGATTGCCTGCGCCGCTAAAGTTTTGAGTTGGTCCTATTCCTGCCTGTGTTTGTAGTTTAGACAGCCATCTACTGTCATCGGTGTGTGAGAGGACCGCACATCCTGATAACACACAGGCTACAAACAATGGACCATGGATCCATTGTTTTAAGTTGATAAAGCACACATTCACGCGCAAGTTGGGTAATGCCATAAAATAATTTGATAATTTGACGTATAAATACATGAAAATTCACTCTAAGGCCAATATTTATGTTTTTTAGTACAATGGAATCAGGAAGGGACATTTATCAGGGCTTCTACACTAGAAAACTGACATAGCAACCCCCAAATAATTGCAATTATTTGCGAAACGGCAGTAATTGCCGGTATTTTCTCCTTGACTCCACCTTCATGCCAAGTGGTCCTCCCTTCACCTCCCATTTCCTACATCCTGTGACCCCTGCAGCCAATCAGAAATAAGCAATATGTAATATTTTTAATGTTCCTAGTTTTTATTTCAATTTTTGATATTCTCTTTTGAGTTAGCCATCTAATGAGGACTTCCTGATGCTTACTCAGTCATCCCCCATTTCCTACTTCCTGTGATGACCTCACACCAGCACATGTGACCACTGCAGCCAATCAGAAATCAGCAATAAGAAATAATTTTCCTAGTTTTTATTTAGATTTTTTTTTTATATTCTCTTTTGTTTTAACAATCTAATGAAGCGATTCTTTATAATATGGCTGGCTGATATACTGATATATATACGGGTATAAATACGGGTATATTAGACACACACATATATATATATATATATATATATATATATATATATAAATTCACTACAAAACCTCCTTCCACGTTTTGTAAAAGCAAGAGAAACAGATGACATGAAAAAAAAAAAAATAAAGAGACAAAAATAAAAGAACATCCTTAATCCGTACATAAATAAAACCAATGTCATCCGCGACAATCAACCAGAATCTCGCTCCCAGGATGAAAGTCAAGAGGAGAAATTTAAGTAATTAACTCATTGGTTGCCAATAGCAACACTACTGTTCTTTCGGCAATGTTTTTTTTTTCTTTTTTTCGTGTAATCTATCATCATTTTCAACAAAACGAGGGAAAAATCAGACATATTATTTGTCCTGCCAGTCACGGCGAAGGCTAGCACGGGCTCGACGTGTAGGTATTACATAGTATTCATGAGACATAAAGGAACATAAACGTTTTATAGACTAATAAGCATAAACAATGGTGTAGCGGTTTCAGGTCTGCGAGCTTTCCTCCAGCTCCAGCGTCTTTTCAGAAGTCGGTCTGGGGCTGTCTGCTGCGGGGAGGCTGGCTGAGACAATGGCAGAGCTATGAGTCATAATCTCTCTTAATAAGGAGGTGTGAAAAATGTTTTCTAAATATTGTAGCTGTGCTGTTGTCTGTATGTGATTATAATGTTTATGCTAGCAGCGGAGAAACAAAAGCGGATAACATCTGGCTAGGGGAGAAAATTCTCGAAAACATAAGAAACGAAAAAAGACCACGGGGAAAAAAAAAAAAAAGACATAGATGAATGCGAGGGTAAAAATAGGCAAGAGGGCCGCCCCTATAGAACAGCTTGTTGTCATTGTCATCAACAAGTCATTTTAACTGGGAAGACAATCGACTCGACGGAGAAAATAGTCAAGTAGGTAAACAATAAGTAGAAGAGGTAATATAAGCCCGGCGCTGGTGACAGATGATGTTCCACAGAATGGTTCTCAGGTGATTGAGGGGAAACGAGAACCTGGTCAATTGTTGTCCTGACTTAGCCAGTTCCCCTAGGACTTGTCGAGTGTTTGACAACAAGCATTTTGTAATAAGCATATAGGAGGGGGGGGGGGGGATGAATCGGATGCAGTGATTTCGAGGTTATTGTCGATTGGATATGGTGGATTTGCCGGGTCTAGCATTTTGCATTTGTCATGGTGATATCGGTATCCTACTATTAATCTACAGAAGGTGGGACCAAAGGTGCAATGTTACAGTGGTGACCAACCTTCTCAGGGGGCCCCCAAGTCATAGGGAGGGGAGGAGGTCCATTGTTCTAAATATACTTGTCTGTGGATTAGGCGTCCGCTGTTCTGGCTTTAATAAAAGACAAAGCATGATGGGAATGGTGCAGATTGTTTATATGGATCTGGAAAAACAGAATATAATAATAATTTCTTTATTTATGTAGCACACACAGAGTTTGCCAAATCGGCCCCTGCCCATTAAGACTCACAATCCAATCAACTTACCAGTAAGTTTTTGGAGTGTGGGTGGCGGAAACCTGAGGACACCCACGCAAACACGAAAAGAACATACAAGCTCTTTGGAGATGTTGACCCTGGGACTGGAACCCAGGTCCCCAGCGCTGCAAGGCTGTAATGCTAACCACTAAGCCACCTTTCCCATTTCTTTGTATGTTTTATTGGGTCATGCGTTACCTATAGGTGCTTGATCTGTAGTGAAGTTTGTGCCTATAAGATCCCTTCAATAATGTTTATTGTTGATTGTAGCCTGCCTTTAGTCTATGAAATATGAACCACACGTTGGCTATTCCCCTAATGGTGCCCTTATCATTGGGGCTGAACTTATACACTAGGGTGGATTTACCTATGCAATTGCCTGTGGTCTCAGATATCAGGTGATTCTACATATTAGTGGGGTATTGCCAATTTTCCCAAACTGGTTATAAAACAAAAAGGGGCATTTGGCAGAACCAATAATAATAAATGTGGTGTATAATATATATAGGGAAATTCATCAGAAATGCTTGAGAGCAGAAATGGTGTATTTGCCAATTGCAACCAATCAGAGCTCAGCTTTCATTCTCAATCAGCTGTGTATTAAATGAAAGCTGAGCTCTGATTGGTTGCCATGGGAAACTGGAACCCTTTTGCTCTCGGGCACCTCTGATAAATCTCCCCTTATCTTCCTATGTGATTTAATCTATATCAGCATCCTGCCGATGCCAATACAGTTTATAGCTTGGACATAACAGAAAGCAATAGACTCCCTGCTCTGCTGTTGTGGTAGGAGCATATCAGATATAACTTTCCTTGTGGACTATGAACTATAAAATTTACCTCTCCATAGACACCATCAAGATGCATGTGCCTTCCTTCTGTTCATCAATGACAGGCATCTGCTACTGAAAGGGTGAGCAATGTAGAAATCTAAGGAAAAATCAAAAATTTCCAAAACATGTTATGGTTGTGTTAAAAAGAAGAAAACTTCAAAGTGTTTGTTATGATTTTGAAAAATAAATATTAATTATCCGTAGATTCATTCCCTCCCCCCCTCCCCCCCCCCCAGGAGCTTCTCCCCGCTCACTTTTAGTATCAAAATTGGCACACAACAGGGGGTCGGAGCTTTTCGCTCTTCTTGGATGGGAGCCTGAAGCTAATTTATATACAAAAAGTACATGCACCTGTGATAGAGTGAAGGATGTGTCTTCCAAGGGTGAAGAGAACTTCTATTTCTTTTAGGAACTCAAAAGTTTTTGCCAAATGAAATGTATGAAAGATACAATGCAAAGATGTTTATTTCAGGTTCCTAATTTAAACTTTTCCCATAAGATTGATGTCCTACAAACCTTCTGATTTGGAGAAGATTACACAACCTTTTCAGGTTCCTAATTTAAACTTTTCTCATTAGACTAATGTCCTTCAAACCTTCTGATATGGAGAGGATCACGCAACCTAATTTGGGGACTTTTCAACTTTTTTCTGCAGAACACTTGTCTGGCCCAAAGCTTTTCCCTCTGAATGACCCATTCACATACATGGTCTGGTTGTGCCTTCATATGAGAGATGGAGTAACCTTCTGACACCTCTGGTGGCACCGACCTCATTGAGAGAACATTTTACATTGATAATTAACATGTTTAACAATGCATTTTAACATCTGAATGAAAACTATTTTGTTAGGTTTATGTAATGTCTTCACGGACCTGAAGAAGACATCATTCCGATGTCATGTTGCCTACTGTGAAAATCCAACTTTTCCAGATTCTCCTACGTCTATCAAGATGTGTTGGGACACCAGTAAGTGGTCGAATAGACGGTATAGAATTAGAAGAGAGAATTGGAATCATTGACAAGTAGGTCACCTACTGTAGGGAATGAGTTGGGTAACAAAGCAAAACACAGTCAAACTTAAAGGTGTAGGTCAAGGTGTAAGATGGGTAAGATAGATTTTTATTGAGCTCTTGTTTTAGGTAGCACTCTAGAGAAGTAGTGTAAATTGCAATTATTCCCACTTTCACCCAAAACCACCTTCAGTGGGTCCTGGTGGCAACCATGTTGTGTGTGGTTATATTTGTCAGCCAAAAGTACAGAATCCCATGTTGCCTAAGGCTGTAGAAACACTCTTTAATGTATAGAGCCCTATTAACTAACTGACACCTTTCTTTTAGCTAAAAATTATTTCCCTTACATCCACATAAATCAACTTTATATAACATTCCCTGGCATCAAAGAACCCTTGACCTGCTTGACTGACCCCTCCCATCTACTCCTCTCCATGTCCCATGCCTCTTCTCAGCATGTCAAGTGACCAGGGTGACACCATCTAAGGTCCTTTAGCCTCTTAACATTAGCAAACTATACATCATGCATATATCTGATCACAAGAAATCACAGCATGCCTCCATGGACTTGTACTCCTCCCCATCATCCATGGAAATCTACTCCTCCCCTTTTCTCCATGGACTTGTACTCCTCCCCATCCTCCATGGATGCTGTTGGGATTTCATGTGATCAGATACATATATGGAGTAGACATTGCAGGTGTAAGAGGACCTTTATTGATGTCACCCTTGTCACATGACTATAAGTGCCCAAGGATGTAACTGAGCTCTAATGTAACAGCAGAATATCATAGGGTGTCTATCGGGAACAAGGAGGTGGGTCAATGCAAGTTAAATTTTAATATGCAGGACTCAATTAGTGTGAACGACTCACATCAGGTGAGTTGCATATAAGTTTACAAACTGGTTTGTGTAATGGAAAGGACGCATTTAGGGATCGGGACAATGATTTTTAATCATAGTTTTTTAATAAATCTTTTTGGGTGGGTTAAGTTAAATGGCAGGTTCTCTTTAAAGATGCAGATGCTCACTTTCTACCAATATCGGTATGTAAGTTGTCTCCATGTCTTCTGTGGTCATGTTTAAGTCTATCTTAGTGTTAAAAAGTTCATTACTTAAAAAGTAACTAAACTGCATTGGAGAAGTAAAGTCATGTAATGTATATATGTACTAAGTGATGGGGAACAAACTTCATGACTCTATTTGGACAGGCAAGAGATGTGTCATTAAGAAACTCTGGGGGTCCAGCCATGTGTTTCCTTAGAGGACTATCATTATCTCAAAGCCTCGGAGCCCTCATTTAACCAGATTTGTTCTCTGGATTCTAAGAAACAAATCTTTTCCCACTAAGGATCCCACAGAAGGCATTCATACACATGTATACATTTCCATATGCGGTGAAGACATCTGTCCTCTTTACTAAACTATGCACTTTACTCAATTCCCACCTGTTAACCCTAATTGATGTATTTTTCCACAGCAAGTTATTTGGCCAGATCTTCTTCCATTTCCATTTTTAACAATTTATTTCGTAGCTTTTTTTTGGCTTTTGAAAAGTTAAGGTTTCTTTAGCCTGAGAGAGGTTTACAGATTGACCTGTGATGTCCTACGTTCTTGGACCAAAGTGGCCGTGATGACTTGTTGGAGGTATATTAATGCTTACATAAAAGGCTGTTCATTTGTTTCCGCATCTTTCTTCAGAGCGGGAGGAAAGAAGAGAAAATAAAACCCAGCTAAATTGGCCTAAGATGTGGTTTCCTAGCAACACCAGTTGTCTCGATGACTTTTCCCAACTGTCTCGCCTTTAAGATGCGCTCCTCCGGCTAATAACCGGTACCCTGAACATGGCATCCCACCGACGTCGTGTTTTAGAACATTACAAGAATACAGGAATGAAGCACCTGCAAAAGTCACTCAAACCATCACCCGGGTATTTCAGAACGGTCATAATTGTTATACTCGGGGCTCGGAACAGACATCCAAATGAAAACTCATTAGAATTCTTATTGAATGTGACAATGTAAAGAGCTCAGCCGCGCCGTCATCCAGGCCGTCTATAGATGGATGTTGGATCATAGTCATAAACCTAATCTGATATAGGCCATTATAGTGTGCAGGTTGCAGTAATTTGCACAATTTCAGAAAATAATTCTGTTCTGTAATATACAGAAGGCAAGTGACACCATACCCGTGTATATACACGTATATATAGAACAGTACAGCGCACTCACCTGCTCACAATGCCCTGGAGACACCAGCACATGACTCCCACACTGTATGCTAATGCAGATTGATTACACCAGAATATGTCCATTCTTACCTAATTAGCGCCCCACCCACTCATTTACATAACACTGATAACAACACATGCCATTTAACCACTTAAGTACAGGAGGGCTTACCCCCTTCATTACAGGGTCTGTTTTGCCTGAACTTTCTCACCGTCGTCTTCAACGGTAGTGGATTATAATATAGATGTTTGAGTGGTGTCTCCGGGCCCAAGCCTTCTAGGGGGCCCATGGCTACCCAAACCACAAACCAAATTTTATACCGAGAAGGACTTTCATCCATGATATCCTCATACATCTGTTCCAGCTCTCAATACACATGTACACAAGAGCCATTTCAGGACCTTTCAAAGTCTGACAAAGGTCCTGAAAGTGCACATTAAAAGCAGTTGAAAAGTGAATCCCGGACTGGTAGGGGCTATATTATCCATACAGCCCAGGGCCCATGGCAGACTTAATCCATCACTGGCCTTCAAAAAACTATAATGTACATTATTGTTGCTTCAATGTTGGCCTTGGTTTTTATAGGATAAGGCATATTTTTAATGGCATTGTTTGGCCTAAATATAATTTATTTCTGCACTTTTTACTTCCAATATATGGTGGAGATGAATTAAGAAAAATGCAGTTCTGCCGTTGGTTATTGGATTTGGTTATTGCCCAGCAACGTATTGGCATAGTAAAACGTCAACCGCCGTTTCCGACCACTGCAACCTCCAGCTATTTGGAGATTCATACTTCAAGTGTTCCATATTCACATGTATGAGTCCACTAGAGGTAACCAACCTACAAGTCCAATATGGACAAATGAAGATGTGGCCAAGAATGTGAATCGCAGGAATGTTCATATAGGGCACTCAGAAATCCTATCAGGCTATGCCTTCTCCTGATTGTTTAGATTCTCAGTGGTTGGACCCCTGGCTGTCAGGCACTATTGTGCCAATGTATTTAATAGTGGGTAGTGCCAATCTGGGAAAAACTCAAAACAAGCTTAGGTCTGATTATATATTTTTTTAAAGATTTTTTGTAAGATGGTTTAGTTCTTGTCAGCAAAGACTACAGAACTGTAAAAAACAATGGGGCAGATTTACTTACCATCCCGTCGCGATCCCCAAAGTGCGTTGTCTGACGAGGATTCGGGTCTGCCGCGATTCACTAAGATCGTGCGTCCAATTTCCTGCATGTGTCGCTTCCCCCGCTGAGGTCCGCTGGAGTTCACCATCTTCTTCCCACTGCATGTAAGTGCTTGATCTTGTGACACAATTTTGTTTTTAAATTCTGCGGTTTGTCCGAATCAGTCGGGTTGTCCGATGGCACGCCCCCCGATTTGTGTCGCATGCAAGCCAGTGCTGATGCACCACAATCCGATCGCGTGCGCCAAAAACCCAGGGAAATTCGGTGCAAAAAGGAAATATTCGGGAAACCCAACAGAATCGCGGCCTGTGGACCCTTAGTAAATGTGCCCCATCGTTTCATTATTATTTATATAATTTATATTACAGGCAGTCCCCGGGTTACATACAAGATAGGGTCTGTAAGTTTGTTCTTAAGTTGAATTTGTATGTAAGTCGGAACTGTATATTTTATCATTGTAATCCCAGCCAGAACTTTTTTGATCTGTGTGACAATTGGATTTTAAAAATGTTGGGTTGTCATAAGAACCGGGATTAACACTAAAGCTTCATTACAGACATATTTGATAACTGTTTTATCTGTTTATTTTAGCCTAGAACTAAAGTACAATAAATTACCAATATCCAGTGGTCCGTTTGTAACTAGGGGTCGTATGTAAGTTGAGTGTTCTTAAGTAGGGGACCGCCTGTATTATAATTTATATTATTTATACAGCACCATGGAATTAATGGTGCTCTATAAATAATGCTAATAATAATAATAATGATAATAATAATAATAATGATAATAATAATAATAATAATAATAGTATAATATATAATAATAATTATAATAACAAAATTGCAATAGCTTTTTAGGTGTGACCTTATATCATCATAATGCTTGACTTTGCTCCACATAGCCCAACAACGCCATCATAAAGTTCCCAAGCGTCATCACCCCCCAAGGCTAAACTTATTCTTTATAGTGATTTATAGTTACTTGGAAACTTAACTCAAAGGACACTCAATATTCTGCAGGTATGTGATATTTTTCTCTCCTTGTAAAGATAATATTCCTTATACGACGATCCGCCATGAGGAGGAATAAACTTACAGAGTTTCTTCAATAATTCACCATATGTAATTGTAATTACAGCCTATTAATATTCATGCCTCTATAATCCTATAGGCTTAAATATATAAAACACCTAAATGGTCGGGAATACTAGAAGGAATTTAGTAAACAAATGCTCAAGAAATCTCCAAGGAACAAAGGCAGTGTAACCTGGCAGACAACTTGATATTTCATCCAGCACTGCAGCCTATTGTCTGTCTTTCTCAACCCTTGAGCAAAAGGAAATTTAAGAATGCGTCCCAAACACACCCTTATAAAATGACTTTGTGATGGGGCAACGACCCTTTTCACCCTTGGAATGTTTCCAATTACCGAAAACTTTTCAAGTTTTACCTTTTTTCCTACCCTGATATCTTGGAAACAAATGTATCTATTTTACATTTCTGGATATATATTCTGCAGAGAACAGTAGATACAATTTCAAAGAAAACAAAGCACTGATACTTTATGTATAGTCACGTAAACTAAGTGTATAAGTGTATACCTGTGCTGATTTACTGTAAACCGGTCACGTTGAAGAGGTATTCAGCAGACAGTGGCCCACATTTATCCAAAACAGTGCAAAGTGCACTAGGTGCAGTGTCCTGTGTAGTGTGCAGGGGGCGCCAGATTCAGGAATTGTGCCGCATGTTCTCAATGAATCTGGCCCCCCTGCACTGCTCCGGCAGAGTGCACCAACTTTTTTTGGTGCACCTTTAACATAGGGTATGCAACGCATTCCTGTACAGTTGATGCACAAAAAGAAATACGTTCCAGCGGCACCAGTACAAAACTATGGTAAAGAAAGTTTAATCCATTTTATTAGTAATTAAAGGTAAAAATATCAGAAAATACACATGATTAAAATTGGTTTAACGCGTTTCGGGCCCACTATGCATGGTGCTTATTCATACCTGGACTCGGCCTATACAGCTCTGCCATGAACAGTTATTTATTGGTAGCATCTTGTACAGTTGACCTCTCCATGGATGAGGTCAACATGGTAACTTGATGATGACTACAGAGACCATTATCTTCTCCAAATATATTGATTTTCTTTAGTTTTTCTGCCCATTTTCTTGTCCTTATCCAGATGCAGTAAAATGTGTCGGCTCCTATGTAGTTAATGCAGTGCGTGGCACTGGAAAAGGTAATAAAGATGATGTGAGCTGTCATATCCAGCCCCTAAGCTCATTGCAAACATTTGTATGTTTGCATTCGACACAAAACATAACAGATTGTCACTTGTCATATCAGATTAATTGCACTGCCTGTACTCTGTCACTCGAGAGCCGGCACGCCTGACGAGTGATACCCCTTGTGATCTGCAGCCCATCCCCTCAGGGTCCTCAAACAACAGGGAGCCTAAGGAGGAACCTATCCCTTCATCCCATCATCGCCGGAATCTATAATTTGTATTTCTCTGTCTCCACGGCTGCGTTAGACTTAGTGTCTCATAGACAGTCGGCCACGGTGTGCGATAAAACGCTTATCCCGGTGAAATGGACAGAGCCGAGCCCACCAAGACGAGTGAATAATGCATGCAACGACAGGACGGCCTGTCTCACTGTGTAATATGATGCAGCTACATCAGGCAACCACTGGCCTTTTAACTATCTTTAAGAAGCTTCTTCTTACCCCTGTCAAATTCAGGCCCAGAGGCGACATTTATTCTATAGGGTCTCTCAAGTTCAAAAGGGCCAGAGAAGTATTTGGAAAAATGAGCACTAAATGCTCTATTTGTAGATAAATAGAACATAAATGACACAGTGATGGGGAGATTAACTCTGTAAAGCCAAGGCGCTAATGACCACTACACGAGCAATGCTATATGAAGAGGACCAAGCACTACTCATGTTCAACATGGTGGTGCCATGCGGTCTAGTCATAGGTGTCCTCAGGGGCGGATTAAAGAGAACCTGTCATGCAAATTAACCCACCAAAACTAAATACTTCATTGAAAACTGTGGTTAAAAAGCATTGACCTCACCTATAAATGGCTTCTTTCCATGGCTTCAATGTTAAAAAATCAGTTTGTAAACTTATATGCAAATGAACTGATGTGAGTCCAATAACACTATGTGAGTCCAATGAAGCTCTGCATATTAATGAATTACTTACATTGCCCCACCTCCTTGTTCCTGATTGACAGGTCTCATTGCTGCTAAGTGGCACTTTGAGAGACAAATCTGTTACATTATTGGCCACTTGCATTTCATGTGACGAGGATGAAATCATCTAAGGTTCTGTTGCATTTGCACAGTCTACCCCATGTATGTATCTGATCACATGAAATCCAAGCGTGTCTTCATGGAGGATGAGGAGGAGTAGAAGTCCATGGAGGATGAGGAGGAGTAGAAGTTCATTGTGGATGAGGAGGAGAAGAAGTCCATGGAGGATGAGGAGGAGAAGAAGTCCATGGAGGATGAGGAGGAGAAGAAGTCCATGGACGATCAGTAGAAGTCCATAGATATTGAGGAGGAGTATAAGTCCATGGAGGATGTGGAGGAGTAGAAGCCCATGGAGGATGGGGAGGTGTAGAAGTACATGGAGGATGAGGAGGAGAAGAAGTCCATGGAGGATGAGGAGGAATAGAAGTTCATGGAGGATGAGGAGGAGTAGAAGTCCATGGAGGATGAGGAGGAGTAGAAGTCCATGGAGGATGAGGAGGAGTAGAAGTCCATGGAGGATGAGGAGGAATAGAAGTCCATGGAGGATGGGAAGGTGTAGAAGTACATGGAGGATGAGGAGGAGAAGAAGTTCATGGAGGATGAGGAGGAGTAGAAGTCCATGGAGGATGGGGAGGTGTAGAAGTACATGGAGGATGAGGAGGAGAAGAAGTCCATGGAGGATGGGGAGGAGGAGTAGAAGTCCATGGAGGATGAGGAGGAGTAGAAGTCCACGGAGGATGGGGAGGTGTAGAAGTACATGGAGGATGAGGAGGAGTAGAAGTTCATGGAGGATGAGGAGTAGAAGTCCATGGAGGATGGGGAGGTGTAGAAGTACATGGAGGATGAGGAGGAGTAGAAGTCCATGGAGGATGAGGAGGAGTAGAAGTCCACGGAGGATGGGGAGGTGTAGAAGTACATGGAGGATGAGGAGGAGTAGAAGTCCATGGAGGATGAGGAGGAGTAGAAGTCCACGGAGGATGGGGAGGTGTAGAAGTACATGGAGGATGAGGAGGAGTAGAAGTCCATGGAGGATGAGGAGGAGTAGAAGTCCATGGAGGATGGGGAGGTGTAGAAGTACATGGAGGATGAGGAGGAGTAGAAGTCCATGGAGGATGAGGAGGAGTAGAAGTCCATGGAGGATGGGGAGGTGTAGAAGTACATGGAGGATGAGGAGGAGAAGAAGTCCATGGAGGATGAGTAGAGGTCCATGGAGGATAATGAGGAGTAGAGGTCCATGGAGGATGAGGATGAGTAGAAGTCCATGAAGGATGAGGAGGAGTAGAAGTCCATGGAGGATGAGGAGGACTAAAAGTCCATGACGGGGGAGCAACACATGCAAGATATTGGGCGCACAATCTTAGTGAATCACGGGAGAGTGCATTATTGTCTGACAATGCACTTTCGGTGAACTCTGTGGTAAGTAAATGTGCCCCATAGTGTCCTTTCTTTAGGCAGCAAGATATGGAACAAGATGAGCTGAGCAGATACGTAGGGTCCTATCTGTATGCAGCTTATTATAGAGCAGGAGGAGCTGAGCAGATTGTACATAGTTTCCAATCTGCAGGCAGCATGCTATAGAGCAAATAGAGTTAAACTAACAAATCACCAAATTTGGAATGAGGCCAAGTTCCTTCAGTTCTAAGCCGTATAAATCGAAATGCAAAGCTTACATGCAAAAATACCAGAATCATTAACCGTTGTAGGTTTACGTGAAATCAATCTATGGGGCATTTCCCATTACACACAATAAGGGAAATATATGGACTGCGAGGAATTGCTTTGGACGGGGAGTCTTTCACTATTTCTGTGCTGCTGCTCCGCCTGTCAACAAATACAATCTTCTACTTTCGGGCACTGCACGTTCTGCTGTTACTTTCGTGAAATGTCTTTCTGGGAAAAATAAAGTTCCCTAATGCTATCTCAAACTCCTGTATTGGTTTCACAGTGCCTTAAAATTATATTCAAAGCCATCTAAAAAGGAGACTTTTATATCTTATTACCTAGATTCTAATGCCAAGCGGTCACCCTGTAAAGCACCATGGAAAATTGCTAACAAGATAAAATGTTTTTAATGTGATATAATGGATTTCTTAGGAGAGGGAAAAAATGATGCCTGGTCTTCATCCATCCCCCCTCTTCCCTCCCTTCTCACATTCGCAGTGGAAAGAGCTCCATGGCTGTTACCTGCTATTACCGAGCCTCGAGCTCTTGTAATAAGAGGCTGCCAGTGACAGTGTGATTGCTTTGGTGTAATATTTAAGGTTTGGGCATGTGAAGTTCCTCTGTTTTGGAATTTGCAGCAGGGTTCCGGCTGCCCTTATATTAACCCCGTTATGCCTGGAGGGGCGGCATTCAGCTCACCATTCCTCCAAAAACTAAGAGGGCAGCACTTATCGATGATATGCAGCATTTTAACCGGCGACGTCGCTATACTATGGGGTAATGGAATATTCTGTGCCCCTCTAATTGTTGGGGGAACGTGTTGTTGTTTTAATTATTACATGTTGATTCAGTTACATTTAAAGATGAGTGAATTATCAAAGATAAGATTCAAAGAAGCTTTGTCGAGTTTTTCCAAAACTCTATCCGATGTTGCTCCAATTGGTATATTACTCCCTCTAAGTCCTCTAAAACATAAATGTATGATTTCCCATCTCTTATTCCCTTCCCTATGCTCTGGGATGAATGACAGTATTAGCTAGCCACCATAATTAATAATAATTCCTTTATTTATATAGCTGCACAGAATCAGTCCCTGCCCCCATGAGGCTCATAATCCAATCAACCTACCAGTATGTTTTGGAGGAAACTGGAGGACCCAGAAGAAACCCACGCAAATGCGGAGAGAACATACAAACTCTTTGCAGATGTTAACCTGGATGGGACTTGAACCCAGGACTCCAGCGCTGCAAGGCAGAAGTGCTACCCACTGAGCCACCGTACTTCCCAACCATGGAAAAGGATTTCAATATTTGATCGGAGTTGAACATTTCTAGATTCATACCAAATCTATGGGCCAACAAATTGATTCACTGTAAAATCTCTACCAGCATCGTCTTCTGTCTGTAAAATGCAGCTTAGAAAGCTTTGATTTTCCCCTATGTTTTTTTTGTTTGAACAGTGGCTAAGGTTCCTGCTGTATTGGGACCAATTGAACAACACCCAGTTCCTCTGCTGCTCTGTCCGATTAACTTGACTGATTGTCGGTGGGTCTGGTCAGCTGCTGGGGGCAGCATCCAGGAACTCTTTTATATATCTTCCAGTTTCATTACACAGTTTTTCTATTTTTTTCCTAGTTTTTCTAGTCTCCTGATGCCTTTCCCTCTTTCTGCCTGCTATCGCTTTGCAGTACTGTGTATCCGACCTATGCTTTGTTATTTGACCATTCTCTTATTATTTGATTCTGTGCTTCACCGCCATATTGGATATGACCAGGTTCATTCTGACTTTGCCTGTCTGTCTGTCCATCTAAAGTCGCAATGATGACCTTATATTTTCCATTTTCATGTTTTCACCTGCTGAGATCACATCCAGACTCAGGTTTTTGCCACACATTACCTTGACTTCAGCCATATTGGTCCTTCATCATCCTTGGGTTGGCTTGACTGCTAATTTTTTTTTTTAGTCCTGCTCTGATACTTAGTTATCATCCGTTACTAATTAATTCGTTATTATGTGGATCACAATATGACTGGGGAAGAAATTCTACAAACAAAGTCAAGCATGGATAAACTGTGGACATTTACTCATAGATCCAGGCATGGTGACTGTGGTATTCCTCTTATATTTGTTATCTGTGGCCCCCTTCCTTCTAAAATCAACATATAAAATTATGCTAATGAGACAGAAAGGCTATCAGAGCCCCTCTGTGATGCACATTCACAGGCTGTTACTTTCTGAGGGAGGGTGTAAGCCCCAGCCCAGAGGGCTTCTGTAACATGCCCATAGCCCTTCTGTCACATTAGCATAATTTTAAAAGTAGAGGCCGTGAGAAGGAGGCCATGGATAACAAATATAAGAAGATTACCACAGTCACTGTGCCTGGATCTATGAGTAAGTGTCCCTGGTTTATCATGATGCATTTTGATGTTAAATTTCCTTTAAATGAGCCATATCTTCAATATGAAATGTAGCACAGTGATCTTACTATAGTTACTTGTAATGAGCGGACCTCATTTTGTATCATGTAAAAATATTGCATCTGAACTGTATGAGTCTTTTTAGCTGGAGCTGAATGATGCATGTGAATTATGGGATTTATCTGGAAATGCTACTGAATTGTATGGAATTATTCATAATCACACCATTTACATGCTAGTTCTTCTGTGTGATTTTCACTTCTCTCCCAAATCACACATGCCGAATGCTGTAATATCACCAGATCCTGCCCTGAGTAGTGAGAATTTTGGAAAGACAAAAATACTTCAAGTCTATTATACAAGACGTTGTATTTTCCATAGTAAGAAACGTGTGCGCTTATTGTCATTTGTCTCTTGGTTAGAGGGAAAGCAATGACCTTATTGTTCTTATTTTAATACTTAGGGTACTGGTTCCAATAGACACTAATACAATTTTTTCTGTGTGTTTTTTAATGGGTGTCCCATCGTAAAATATTAACTTGATTGCATAATGATACCATATTTTGAAACCCTGGTAGAAATACTTGGTAGAAATATACATACTGTATCTATAGCTATTCCAGATCACTCTATTGAACCACATGTTATTCATTCCTCATGGGTGTGCCAAAAAAGGGAGGAGCATGTTATGCAAAAAATAAATAATATGCAAAAATATAAATAAATATTAATTGAAATTATGAGTAGGTGCTTCAGTTATATTGAAAAAAACCTGCAGGTCCTTGAGCAGGGGTAAGAAAAACATATAAATATTACCTTGCTCAGACAGAAGAGTTAGAGGCCAATTTGCGGCCTCAAAGCTAACAGAACAAGGAGTGGTCCCTCGCATGTGACTTATGGGAGTGTCAAAGATCAGTGGAGAAACACCACGAGAACAGGGTGGCCACAGGGTGTCCAACAAAGGACTTTTTCATTGTAACAATATGGAGCATGGCATTGTAAAGCCATAGAATATGTGGAGTAGAGAAGTGAGTCGCAGTAGCTAGGTCTTCACCAGGTCTGTATGTAGGAATGAAAACTAGATATGCACACATTGAACTACTTTTGAAAAGCATTTTAAAGAGAACCTGTCATCATAACTTAACCTAATAAAACACTACCAGTATGTTGTCAAGAAGCTGAACACGTCTAGATTATGTTTCTTTCATGGTCTAGTGTGGTGGCATCATCCAGAAAATCAAGTTTCAAGTGAGATGTAAATTGGTTGTATAAAGTCATGGAGGTGGAGCGTTTAACACTGAAGTCAAGCTCTCTCTATCTCAGAATGCTTTCTTTTTACTGTAATTGATGTCCCTGCGGCCAGAAACAAATCAGATCTTAAGAAGTCTAGTGCATGGTTTCAATCACAGGGGATGTGGTGTACAGAGGCATGAAGAGCTTGACTTCAGTGTTAAACTCTCCACCTCTTTGACTTTATGTAACCAATTTACATTTCCCTTTAAAGTTCATTTTCTGGATAAAGTAACAAAACTGGGCCAAGAAAGAACCATGATCTGGCAGATGTAAAGCTGTTAGACAACATACTGGTAGTAGTTTACTGGGTCAATTTCTGATGGTTCCCTTTAAGCCAAAAAATGTAGGGTTGACCTTGAACAGTGGTTGCGAACCTATGGCACTGTTTCCAGAGATGGCACTAAGAGACCTTTCTGTGGGCACACGGGCTGTCTCCCAGGCACAGTTTGCCTGACATGGCACCTTCCTGCAGTCTCAGGCAGTCCAATAATAGTGCCCTGCTATTTTAAAGTGACCCATCCTGTGCTGCATGGTCCTGTCAGAAGAGTGAGAAGGAGTGGACAGGGTTGGATTGGAGCTCAAAGTTTTTCTATTGCAATAAGTTTGTTACTGCCTAAATTGCCATATTGGCACTTTGGGAAAAGCTAGTGTGTTTTGGGCCTCATTTTGGGACCTCGATCTCTAAAATGTTCGCCATCACTGACCTACAGGTGGTACAAGTTGGTTCTGGTGCCTGATGACTTAGCGATTGTAGCACATAAGAAGAAACCAGAATTATAAATAGGTGGGAGCATCATGAAACCAAGAAACCAAAACTTCTTGCATGAGACCAAGAAGCTTTAAATTGGGCCTGTAGACTTCACCATGTCAAGTTTTCAGGAATGTTTAATTTAATATTGAATTTTAATGATGTTATGGCAGAACCCGATATAACAGACCCCATGGTGATATTATTTTTGTGTTTTGTTGAGTTATTCACAATTGGGGTAATATTTTGTTTTTGGATAGCAGATCTGTGGTGGTGAGTTACTGTCCTCATTTTTATGGTCACTTCATGTCACCTCAGTATTATACATAGAATAATGATTCCTTTCTATCCAAGGATTATTACTGTAAATATATATTAGTTCTAAAGAAGTAGTATTTGGACAATGGTAGTAGATTCATTTTTCCACTGCTGTATGAGAAGCTAATAGGGCTGTTAAACTGAGAGCACCAGACAAAAGGCCCCACTCTTTATGTGTAGTAATCTGGCAGTCCATGCCAAAATAAGACACAGAGAGATGATGTTCCAGGTAATGAAGGATCAAAGAAGGCTTTGTGTAATGTTGTCAAACAGCCCTGTGAATCCTCTGCCTGCGGACGTTCTCTACTATTCTTGTAGACACATGATTTAGAGCCGGGTATCTCATTTCCACCACACTGTCCTCTGCTTCCCTCTAGCTATCTGCAAACCACATTCAGAAAAGACAAAATAAGAAACCAGACAAAAAAACTAAAGAAAAAAAGGGCGAAGACCTTCACGAGAGGTATAGGTCTAACTAACTTTCATAAAAAGTCTTTGTTTAACAAAAAGTGAAATGTCTCCAGTAGGACCACATCTATCCAGACTAGGTTTACATACTGGACATGTTTTCTAAGACCACTGTGTTAGAAGACCACCTATTAATGGGAATTTGAGTGGTTTTCTATTAACCGTCCCAGATTCAGCAGGACAGTCTGAGATTTTGGGCTTGGCCACGGTTGTCCCGCCCGGCGGATGCAGAAAGAGTTGATTGAAGTGATAATGCAAAGAGACATTGTCCCTGTGCCTCGGCTGCTGTGTGAAGCTGAGCTGGCCGGCACAATGATAGTATGTCATCATGCCTGCCAGCTTCAGTGCTACACACAGCGGAAAAGGAGAGAAGGAGAGCTGCTGCAAGGGAAGTAACTGGTGCTATTTTTTTATTAAGCAGTAACAAGGAGAAGAGTGGGCCACAGCATGAAGAAGATAAATTGCTGGGGTGGACATATTTTGAAGAAGAGTTGGTGGGAGAGAAGCGGCAGTATAAAGGGGAGCTGCTTGGGGGTACAATGAGGGGGACTGCTGGGACAGACGGGACAGTATAAAGGGGAGCTGCTTGGAGATACAATGAGGGGGACTGCTGGGACGGATGGGACAGTATAAAGGGGAGCTGCTTGGGGGTACAATGAGGGGGACTGCTGGGACGGATGGGACAGTATAAAGGGGAGCTGCTTGAGGGCACAGTATAAAAGGGAGCTACTGGGGGAGGAGGCACATATGAAGGGGAACTGCTGGGGAACACCACAATATGAGGTTGAGCTTCTGTGGGAGGTTTCCATATATGAGGGGGCTACAATGTGACTGGGAGCTGGGGGGATACAATGTGAGGTAGAAATGGGGGGCAACTAAGGGGGAAATATACCTTGTAGGGATGGAGCAAGGAGCAGGACAAAAGCAGTGGCATCGAGCAAAAAAACTAGTTTCTTTCGCTTCTCCAAAAGTTGGGAGATATGTAGATGCTTTATTGTAGCGCCAATAACTCTATTCTATCTTATTGCACCAATGAAAAGCCTTTTTTTCACAAATATGACTAACTGTACATTTTCTATGTAAGACTTGGTTTGGGGGAACGTGTCAACAGAGTTACCCCTGTAAATCAATCCTACCTGGACTATAACATGACATGGGTGATGCCAAGTACAACCTCATCTTTGTCTAGTACTGAAAAGTGGCGTATACCCAGATGTACAGAGCAATCAATTTAGGTCTCTACAGACAAGAGTCATCTTGATCTTGAAGTAGCTTCAGCAATGATTCAAGGAGAGGACATAATGCATTACTGTGTAAGCACTCTGCGCATGCGCAGTTCTTTTTTTGACCGATGGTTGGCTTAACATTAATCATGAAGCTCATAGTGTTAGTAAATCCCTATCAATGGTTACATGCACAGATCTATGTTAAAGTCTCTGACATCTATGTGCAGGAACTTAACTTGTAGTAGTTCCGAGAGTGCGGTTGTAACTAGTCCCAAGAGGCTTAATGGGCCTCTCATAAGGTGTCACTTTCCCATTTGAGAAGACTAGGACTATAAAAAATACACTATCGTCAGGGGCTTGGCACAGACTATGCACTGGGGTCCATAAGTACTCCACTGTCTATGTTGACAAATATGGTTTTCTATGGAGGCTTGCGGAAAAGAGCTTCCTGTGAATTCAGAGATCACAGGAAAACAATGAGGACATTTTTCTTATAAGTGCTTTACTTATAAGGGCAATGGTCAAGTTTTATGCCTCTGGACAATCCCTTTAAGACACACATCCATCCACAGGTCCTAGGGAAGATTAAGCTGGCCATGATTACATAAATCATGCATCAACCCAACTGAAAGAAAACAAGTCAAGAGGATTATTATCTTGCAAGTTGGAAACTGCAGTAGGGAGATGGCTTTCATCAGCCCTATTGAACTATGAACTGCATAAGCCCTATTGAACTGTGTCAGCCGTCATCTTATACTTTAGTCTTCGGCACACCTAGGAGAATAGGAAGCTTTTGTAGGTGGATCACTTTTAGGAAGTTACATGGAAACCTGAATGAAGAGCAGTAAAGACCACATTTCATAACACATTGTAGTGAGAGCTATTAGATCTCTCTCCTTTCAAGTGTTTGCTTAGGGTAAAGATATTTACTCAAACTTCAGCCTTACCTTCAACACCAAGAATCAACTTTTCTCAGGGAGTAATTCGGTCGACCAGCCGAACTACAAAAATTTTAACAAATATCCTTTGTCCTGTACTTAAGTTTTTTTGCATGTTACTTGAATATGACTTCACTCTTGTAGTGATGAGTGGAAACAAAGTTTCTGTTCAGTTTCATGTGGGTCTAGCATGATCCAGACATATTGCCAGATTGGCTATTAGCTATGGCTGTGGTTGGCCAAGGGGCAGCCAATCTGACAATATGTCTGGGTCTCACTGGATGCACCTAAACCCCAAACCAGAACAAAATTTTGGATCCGCTGAACTGTAATCACTTCATGGTGGGGTTTTGACCTCAGCATTTCCCATTGACCAAGAGAATGAAAGGGTCATGGCATTGTCATAGCATGGCAGGGCTACCTCACCTTAATTCTCAGGGTCAGAGAATGTTCCAGGGGTTGGACCGCTACTGATTATCAAGTGATAGAATATCCTAGTGAGCACATTATAAGACAATGAAGTCATCTGTATCTGTATTACCAGGGTAATATCTTTCTGGTTGGTCATGCAAGTGTTCTTTATGTTGATTCACCAAGATTGATGGTTGTTAGTTACAAAGTAAAAAAACCTATCCCCTATCCACATATATAGACAATTGTCCAATCTATATTGGTCCGACCACTGGGACCCCAAGTGATTACATGTCCCTCAACTTCTCCATTACTCAATTGACTTCTATAGGACTCCCAGAACCGATATCTCCCCCAGAAATTAATGGAGTCCCTTTCCAATATGTGCGCTAGGGCTTCATTTGTATGGAACACTCAAGGGGTCTTTCAGTCCCCTATCTTTGTAATTACTATGGTTCGTCCACCAATGTTGATCACCAAGTAATTGAAGGTTGTTAGTTACAAAATAAAAACCGTATACCCATATTCTCTATCCACGTAAGTAGACACTTAGTAGACAGATTTTCATTGGTCCAACCACTGGTCTATCACCCCAAGTGATAGGATATCCCTCAACTTCTCCATTGCTCAATTGACTTCTATGGGACTCCCAGAACCTCTATCTCCCCTAGCTCAAGAGAAATCCTTTTCTGATTGATTTGTATGGAACACTTAGGGGTGCGTGCAGACCCCTCTTTTTGCAATTATTATGGTTAAACCACTGATGATCAAATACTATTGCCTGATTCTGTAGATAGAGGTGTACCAAGTTTGAATGTTGTCCTCTATCCATAGCAATGTGATCGGTGGGGGTCCAAATGCTGTGAGCCCAATCAATCATAAAAAAGGACCTCCGCTGATCACAAGGAGGGAGATCACGTTCTCATTGATTGATGGAGCGGAAGGTCCATCCAATAGTATCGGAGTGTGGGAAATTGCCGACCATATAATTCAGCTATGTCACTCACATAGGCGATAAATGGGAGTACCGCACATACCACAGCTCTGTCGTCAGTTCTGGTGCTTCAGGGCGCATGCCTACCCTGCCGTTCCATCAATAGTGAGAACAGAACCCCTGTTCTTGTGTCCAGCAATCAGACCCCCTGATCAGACTGTTATCCTCGCTCCTGTGGATACGGGATATCAATGAAATTTAGTACAACCCGTGTTGTATAATAAAAATGGTGCTTTTTGTCTTGTAGTACAGATAAATTACATGCTATACCAATTTGACATGCTTGTGCAGCGCTGCGTAATCTGTGTGCGCTATATAAATAAAGAATTATTATTATTATTATTATTATACGGATATACAAATCATCTACACAGGATATTTTCAACACAATTTTTAAATTTTTTGATAATTAACGGTCAAGAAACACGACTAGTGGTTTTATCTCCTCGTGTTTTAACTCAACAGGTCAGACTCAATTTCCCTTTCATAAACGGACAAATTAGTTTCATGCGGCTAAACATAACACAACGACTTCAGCCAGTGTTTGTTATCAGTACAATCCCCCTCCCCATCGTCCCCTCCTTTAAGCACATAGCATATACAGATAGCATTGCAGATTCACTTTGCTCTAGTAAAAGTTCTGGAATTTAAGAAGCACTTAGTTGCTGCATTAGAGCCATTTAGGATATTTCCGCATCTCAATTGACTGTAACTCCAACCTGCTCTAGTGGCCTGTTAATGACCTAGAGTCTCCAGGCTAGCGGAGGAATTCGCTGTTGATACTTTCTATTTCTCTTCTATATAACAGTCAGACATGGACTTCACTTACATAGAAATACAGGCCCTTACGTGAGGTTGTAAAATGCTTCCATACCGTTCCATCTCTAATTTATTCGTGATCACGACTGATAATAACCTGAAATTTCGTTCCATATTTTATATAGAAATCAAACTGAGATAATATAAATTCTCTCCTATCTATAACTTAGTGCCATTACTTTGAAACCAAAACATATTGATGACTTGAAAAAGTTTTCCAGTTTATTTGGGAAACTCCTTGGGGGCCGGGGCTTAGGGTGGGTTGAGGATAGGAGTTCAACAGAGTTGAGCAGACGTTTTATCACGAGAACAGGTAGTAAAGTGGGAATAGTAGCTTCGCTATTAGATCATTGTGCATGGGGGTGACCCCAAGGGCAGGTGTTGGGGAAAGAAGGATCAGACTTCCCTTCCCTAAACAAAAATAAGAGGTATCTGATGTCCTGAATAATAGGAACAAGTGAGGCACTCACCAGTAAAAATCCAATATTTTTTACTATGTTTCTATAAAACCGCATAGTCAGGCACACAGGACGGTACCATGGGGCAAACGGGAGGAGCGACCGCCATTTCTTGCTGTAAATGCGCTTTATCAAGGTATATGATGTCATACTAAAAACACATGTTAAACTGAGCATGCAAGTATATGTCAGGGATGTTGAGCTTCAATCCCACAGCTTATGACTTAAAGGGTATAGCCACCCATATTTATATAAATCCCATATGCTCTAATACACATATCGCTCTTATACACATGTCAAATGCAATGTCCATGTGCCATATAGAGCCCACCACACCATTCTGTGACCCACTAGGTCTGCAACATGTAAAACCTGATTTAGATTTTAGACTTAGTGCTAAAAAAGCAATGGGTAGATCTTTATTATAACTCCTTCTCCAGGCCCAACATTGGCCTAGCTGCTGTCAGCTAGACAAATGCTCCGAATGGTCTGGGAGGACGATTGAGCGTAAATTGTTAGCGAACAGAAGAATGAGTGGCTGAGAATAAAATGTTACATTTCTACAGTCTAACAAGTACAATTGGCCTTAAAAAACCCTTATGAAAATTATTTTCTCGCGATCCAGCGACGCGTTCTGTGCAGTGGATTCGGGTCTTCCAGCGATTCACTAAGGTAGTTCCTTCGCCGTCCACCAGATGTCACTGCTGCGCTGAAGTTCCCCGAGGCCCGCCGGAATGCACGAGCCTATACCTGGTGAAGGTGAGCGTGAGTCCCGCGACACCATTTTTTTTTTAAATGCGACGGTTTTTCCGAATCCGTCGGGTTTTTGTTCGGCCACACCCCCGATTTCCATCAGGGGCATGCCGGCGCCGATGCGCCACAATCCGATCCCGTGCGATCCCGGGGCAATATAGGGAAAATCGGCGCAAATCGGAAATATTCGGGTAACACGTCGGGGAAACGCGAATCGGGCCCTTAGTAAATGACCTCCAATGTGTTGCTTAAAGCTTATGTTAAAGTGTATCTAAACCTTTGTATTAATATGTTTTTGACAAATGAATAGAGCAGGTTGTAGTAGTAAACTTTGTAAACACTTCATCGATGTACACAATGTATCTAAAAGCTTTCTGTGGTCTGACTACTTCAGGCCAATAAGACTAAAGATTAATTCTTTCCATGCATCAAAATAGTTATGATGAGTGATAACCCAGCTCTCTGATGAGAATAAACTATCCATAGATTGTAAAGAGATAAGTCATTAGACACTTTATCCGGTTACTTTATCTCTCAGCTGTCATTGGATACAGGACAGAAAGCTGATTTACACAAACTGCTTAAATAAGGAAGAAAGGCAGAGGAAAAAGAAGGGCACAGGAAGGGATTTCTTTAATAACTTATAATACAAGGTTTTGATTTATACAATTTTGTTAAAGGTTTACTTACAGCTCAAAGTTTTTCATAAATTATATGTTGGCCTGAAGAAGAGCTAAGTGCTCAAAACGGCTTGTGCCTCATTTTAGCTTCTGCACATCCATCCACAAGTCTGGCATTTATGGAAATTAGAGTAAAGACTGTACAACTTTATCTGCGTTGGTGTGTGCAGCTTGTTTGCTTCTTTCCATACTGAATATTATATTTACTAGTGTATAAAGTATAATAAATATATTACTATATACTGTACATGTGCATTTTATTAATGTTTATTCCAAGTTTTCTGAAAAAATCCTTTTGTGCCATCTCTCTTTTTTTCCTACTAGAAGTATATGAATTAATTGGCAATTGGTTGTCACCATTCCTCTTGCCAAAGGGATTGGTCCTTACATGCTCTGGTAGTATCAGCACTAATTGGACAAATTAAGACCATTGTGGGATACAGTTCTATAATACCATCTTGTCAGTTTTTTTCATAAATGTTTTCTAAGAAGATAACGGAATATGTTGAGGAATGATGTAATACAGATGTATAAGAAAAGGATGCCTCAGAATTGTTTATTGATGAAGAACATATACATTTACTAAAATTGATACTCTAATGTATGCTATGTGGACTCCATTGAAATTGTTTAATTATTTTGGGCACCACTGACATCTGGTATAACATATCCCAAGTAAAAGATTTTAGATCCAGGGATGTAACTTGAGAGGGTGCTGAGGGGGCCCAAAAGGCTTTGGGTGGTCCATAAGTTGTCACTTTCCCATATGAGAAGACTTATTAGTAATAATTCCTTTATTTATATAGCACCAACAGATTCTGCAGTGCTGCACAGAGCTTTCCAAATCAGTCCTTGTCCACACGGGGCTCACAATCTAATCAACCTACCAGTATGTTTTGGAGTGTGTGAGGAAACCGGAGGCCCCGGAGGAAACCCATGCAAATTTGGAGAGAGCATACAAACTCTTTGCAGATGTTGACTTGGATGGCACTTGAACCCAGGACCCCACGCTGCAAGGCTGTAGTGCTAACCACTGAGCCACTGTGCTGCCCACTAGTACTATAACCCATACATTAGAGTCGGAGGGCCGGCACAGACCTTGCACTGGAGCCCATCAGTTTCTCCCTTATTTAGAGCCCGTTGACTACTTTAGGCCAATAGTGTTACTCTGTCTCCTTCTGGAGGCACACATAGGTGTTCATTATGGCTTTATTCTTTCTTTAAACCATTGAAAAACAGTGTTGATGGTCTACAAAGGTAAGTATACGTATGCAAGGTCTGTGCACATAGTATAATGGAACCATGGCCCGTAAATATCTTGAAGGCAGACAATATTCTATGATTTCCAGGAATTTCTCAATGTTGGGCTCTTAAGGAGAGAAGTTTGGTTTGGCTTCTACTATGTTTATGCACCTAGCACCCTGGGATTCTCCTCGGACACATTTGGGTGAAGTGGCTATTTGTCTGTTTCTGTCCATAATTAAAAAGAAAAATAAACAAGAGAAAAGTGCAAGCCGTGGTCTGTGAGTGACAGCGTTTAAAATGTTTATGATGGTGAAGTGGTCACTTAAAGCCCTTCTAAGTGCTTGAAAGACGTAATTTAAGAAGCTAAATGATCTTTGACATAAAGATTAGCCGAGGAGGGTAGCAGCCAGGATGCCTTTGTGTGTACATACACAGTGTGTGTTCCCTGAGCTACAATCTTTAAAACTCTTATGACAAAGTGTAAAAAATAACAAACAATGAGCACTCTCCACTCAAACAGGCGTGCAACCACAAAAGTAGAAAGTCGTGGTAATACTAGAGTTGTCCGAGTCTATATTTTGTTGAAACATACATCAATGCAATTTATTCCTTAAGATAACATTTTAAGGGATAGTTTATTAATGGCCTCTGCCGATCCCTGTTCTACTTGATGGACTCACACAGTCATGGGATCATTGGTCAAAATTTTGACCATATTGATTGCTGTCGATGGTCAATTTTGTGTTAACACCTTGCTGGATCAGAAGTAAAACAGAGCTATGGGGAACCAAGAAAACTTGGTATGAGCAGAGATTCATTAGGTAAGTATTATGGGGGGATTTATTACATCTGAGGGCTCTTGGAGTTAATGGGAAATACAGTCATTCATTTGAATTGTCGTATTTTCCACTGCACTGTGTGTACTTGGCTTTCAATGGAGAGTAGAGGGGTGAGAAGCCCTTTTCCCACTCCCTTCTCTACCTGGTCATGTGCTACGCCTGGGATCCAGTCCACAACCATGTACAAGGAGCCTAAATACTGGCGTACAAGCCATGAATTGGTAGTCATTCCAGGCTCAGACCAGAAATCGCCACTAATTCCCCCCCTCTCTAGGCCACTTGGGCGAGAAGGGCCTCTTTTATTATTTATGGTATTCAAAGAATCTAAATAATTCACCTCCGACCCCATTAACATCTTTATACAATTTGGATAAAAATTTGGCATCACTGGTTGACCATCTTGTGTATACATGGGTAAACCAATTTTTCACCAATGCGATGTGTTTATTGTTATTTATTGTTTATTTTAACATACTTAATGATGGAAGATAAGCTACCACCAGAAGTATCTGGGAGCGACTCATCCCCATTTCCCCATTCATTGCTCATTCTTGCTTTCCAAAGTAGTTACAGCCAAATAAAGTGTAGCTGAACTACTGACAATCATCTAATGTGTAGCTGAACTGATCCAAAGTTTTTGCCCAACTTTTATTTGTACTTGAAAACCAAAAACTTCACTAGAAATGTGGGCCATTTTGGTCTTTGACTTTTAATAGCCCAAAAATTCTCTGCCACCATAAAATGACCTAGATGTACAGCAGAAGCCAACTCTATGGGGGTCATTTACTAAGGGCCCCATTCGCATTTTCCCGACGTGTTACCCGAATATTTCCGATTTGCGCCGATTTTCCCTGAATTGCCCCAGGATTTTGGCGCACGCGATCGGATTGTGGCCGAGCGAAAACCCGACGGATTCGGAAAAACCGCCGCTTTTAAAAAAAAGAAATGTGTCGCTTGGGACGCGCTTACCTTCACTTGGTCCGGCCCGGTGAACTCCAGCGCGTTCAGATGCTTTTCAGCGCAGCAGCGCCACCTGGTGGACGGCTGAGGAACTACCTTGATGAATCCCGGCCGGACCCGAATCCAGCGCAGAGAACGCGCCGCTGGATCGCGAACGGACTGGGTAAGTAAATCTGCCCCTATATGTAAGATACCAGGGTCTAGTTTCTAGAGGTTGATAAAGGCCCAAAAAATCCAGTCCATTGATGAGAGCTGTGCGATGTCTCCATCTCTCTAGCTAAGGGATGGAGGAGGAGTGTAGTAAGCACAGAGATATGCAAAATTAACAAATGATAAAGCCCCGTGGGGCTCTGTTGATGCCCCCCAGAGCCCCTCAGGCTCATGTGTATATTTTTGGCCACAATAAGGCACAATAATTTGAAACAAAACCAGACCCTGACTAAGTGGGAACTCAACAACATGTGAGTCTACTAATGGTATATTTCCTTTAAATTTACCATAAAGCCCTACTCTAAAAATTGGATGGGTTCTTAGGGGAATGGCTTACTTTCAGGTCAAAATTAAGTTCAGAAAAATTCGCAATCGTTCAGGTGGATTTTATTCAGCAGTGATGTATGAAAATGTAATATTAGGTCCATAAAAAGTCGTTTTGAATGAATTTCTTATCCTGTGGGTTTTTAGCCGTGCTAAACATGGATTGGAGACCGCCGGAAGATCTGCAATAATCCTACTGAGTTTGAGGAATGTTCTTAGGACCATTGAAGCAGATTCCTATCTCAAAATAAGTCATTTGCTGTCAAAGGGTTAACACCTTATCTCCTAGCACAAACAAACCTTCTGTAGAGTCACAAGGTAAAATGATTCCTTTCCTCCACAGGTGTGAAGAAGCCACTCAGATTAAGTATTTGATAGGAAAAGCACTTGAGAATCAACACCTTGAGGAAGATAACATTTGGAGATTAGAGGCTGTTCATTCAGCTTCCCCCTCTGTCCTTCTTTCCATTTCATTCATTGCTGGGGGCTACTAAAACAAGTGTGTGAGGATCTGTCTGCGGTGGATTCCTTTGAGAGGCTAAACTCCTCCTGAGTAAAACTAATCATTGTGCCAAGGAAATATCCTCCAGTGTAAGGTCAAGCAAAGACTTGGAAATGATGAGGACATGATATCATTGGGATGTGGTCTCTGGAGTTTTTTGCTTTTATAAAGAAGTTCTTTAAGCCACGTGACATTCATGTAAAACATCTCTGTAGGTGGCGTTAGAGGAACTGCTTTTTTATTTTTTGAGCAGATAATTTTTTGACAAATAGTGGGGTGATCTACTAAGATAAATGTGTCAGAATTCTTATGAAATACTGATATTTTTGAGTTTTTTTGAGTTTCAGGCACTTTTTTAATAATTCAACATGGTAGATTGGCATGGTGGGGAAGGGCTATAGCAGTGATGGTTAACCTGTTACATGTTTTTGCTGACACACAGCAAGCTCCCAACATCTGGGAACAGGTGAGAGCGCGACAGAGCCCTTGGAGCTAAAATGCCCACTGTTCACACTCTCAGCAGGAGAGTTGCTCCTCCTTCAAATGCTGACACTGTCTGCTTACTCCTCCAGCTTCCCTACCTGACAGCATCAGCATCCGGAGGTGGGGAAACTCCATTGCTGAGAGCATGGCCAAGTCACCATTACTAACATAGGTAAGATCCTGTTGTTCACACTCTCAGGAGGAGAGTTGCTCCACCTCCAAATGCTGACACTGTCTGCTTGCTGCTCCAGCTTGACTAACTGACAGCTTCAGCATCCGGAGGCGGGGAAACTCTATTGCTGAGAGCGCCGCGTGAACAGCGGCCATTTTACTTCCATTAGATAAGGCAGTTAGGGAGTGAAGCCAGAGCTCCCAACTGCACTAATTGCGGACTTGCACCCAGACAGCTGGGAACACTAGAAATGTGACCCACAGTTGCCCTATCAGTAGTAAGCAGCTGGTCCAAAAACAATTCTAGTTACTACAGGGGGGATAGGAGAATCAACTCAGTGGTGTGCCCCTTACACTACAATCATTATATTAAAACACCTTCCTAAATCTCACCCTGTTGCCAGTGTAACCTCCACAGTTACTGCTCATCAATACTGGATCAATACTGTTATTAGCTTCAAATATCACAAAATTATAGATTTTTCTAGAAGTGACCCTCATTATGCTTTGAGACCATTATGACCATTGCTTTGTCCGCTGGTTGTACCTATCTAACTCGCTGGCAGTTGATGTGCCAAAATTATTAAGAGGTTACTACCTGTAATTAATTCAAGCGTAACTTCACAAAACCGTAAATCATACATGGTATAAACTCGGAAACACGTATCTAAACATATTTTTCCAAATGCTGTAAATAGATCATTTGAATCTCTCTTCAACTCATCTATCGTGGTTCAACGTTGACTTGAATTAAAATTCAAAATGGCTGTCTGAAAATATTTGGGTTTTTTTCCACTTCAACCATATCTTTTCTGCTGCCATTCTAGTCGCCGGCATCGAGCCAAGACTTACCCAGGATGCTTTGCTCTATCAATTAAATTTGTTTTCAAAGTTTAGATTCCTGCAACAGATGGTAATGTAAAGAGGAAAAAAAAAAAGGTTTTGAAGCTAGCAAGATAACACATTTTATGTGACAATATGCAAAAACAAGCCCCACGAAAGCCTGCGCCTTGTGCTTTTCAGAATGGGCTTCGGCATCTTCAGGTGGCTTTTATGTGTGAGTGTTTAATATCTAACACTTAACCTCTTCCTATGCCGAATCCTCATGTGAAAATGACAAATTACCCAACGCTGTAGTTTAGCACGTTCCTACGAAGAGGGAAGAAGCTGAGTACAAAGAGAGAGACAAGATGAGGTGGCACTAATATACAGAGAGTTTATATTGGTACAAGCGATTGCCGCACCTTCCACGTCGGCAAAAATGAAGTCTGTTATGTTACCGTAGAAAACATCCCTTTAAATTTAGTGTTCTTTACCGCCTATGTATCATCTAATTCTAGTATGTACAACATATTGTGTGTGTTGTATGTTATGGAATCCACGCTAACATATGCCAATATTTTATAAGTACATAGCGGTGAGAAATGTATCACGTCTTCTGATCACGCAGTCATCAAAGCGATGTCATACTGGGAACACGTGGCGAAGATAACATCCTGGCAAAGCGTAGAACATTACCGTACTGACTGTTGGCTATGTAGAAAGTTAAAACATATTAACAACGTATACATTGAATACATCCTCCATTGGCTGGGGTCCAATGCCTAGCCCCCCAAAGATCAGCTGATGTATTGAATGGAACAAGAAGTAGCAGAGAGTTCTGTTCTCAGGGTGGTTATCAGAACAGGTAAGTGTAGATCAGCTCCTATTCATGTGAATTGAAACTAAGCTGCAGTGTTTCAGTTCAGCCACTGCACAGCGAACAGCGCTGTCTTCTTCCTATTCCTTGAAAAGCTGATCTATTTAGATTGCCGGGTTTTGCACCCCAATACCAAGGTGCATAGGAAAGGTCATAAAAATATCAAAGGTAACCTGTCACCAGATTATACTTCACTAATCTACCTAGGTAGGGGATGTAATGTTCTTTCTAGAACTCCCTCTTTTATGTGAAATATTATCCATTTACCTTTAAAATGGTAGCTTCCTCCTGCCTCTGCCCTAATCTGTAATATAATAATCCTGGAACCTAATATAACTTGTTAAAAACTTTATTTTAGTAATATGTAAATTACCTGCAGAGGCTACTGGGGCGTGTACTAGCCTGGCCGGGCTCTGGGAGCTAAGGCTACTCCACACCCCAGTAGCCTCTGCAGTTCATTTACATATTACGAAAATAAAGTTTATTAACAAATTATGTTAGGTTCCAGGATTATTATATTACAGATTAGGGCAGAGGCAGGAGGAATCTACCATCACATCTACTTCTAATGGTATATTCCTCATGGTAGGTTTCCTTTAAAGATAAGGATCTTTCATCCGGTTTATGGCTTTCTGAGCTACAGAACGCAAATATGTTTTCCAAGGTGGGAAATGGAAAACAATGCCTCCTTTTGCTACCTTGAATGGCAGCCCCCTTAACACCAAGTATGGTGTGGACTATGCCAAACCAGTATATACTATATATTCCAAAACGAACAGACTCCTAACTGTAGACAGTGCTGTTTCGACCCGGTTGGGTCTCCTCAGTACAGTGTAGGGAACTGATTTCGCTGTGTGAGAGGCTATTGACTAGGGTCAGACAGTAGAAGTTTTTAGACTTCTTGTAGGTCATACTTGGTGTTTAGGCGGCTGCCTTTCAAGGTAGCAAAAGGAGGTATTGTTTTCCATTTAACACCTTGGAAAACATATTTGCATTCTTCCCAGAATTCTCTAGTGGAACGGCTATGGCTTTAAGTCTCCACACGCCTTTAAGGTGGCCTTAATTGGCAATCTCACCATAAGGAGAACACCTACTGTCTCAGCTACAGAACCAGAGATACAGACAAAGACATTGGCCCTCATTTATTAAAGTGTTTGCACCAGTTTTGTGTGGCGGCTGCACTGTGTCCAACAATTTACACCTGAATAGGGCTGTTAGTGTTTAGTCAGAGTTTGTGCCACATTTATTACTGACGTGCATCACAATTCTGTCTGCACCACGATTCGCAGCATGAACAAGGTGCACCAAAAAAAAAAATGGTGCACACTTCCTGAACAGGGGGCACCAGATTAGTGAAGACCGTGCACCAGTTATGAATAATCTGACGTACTCTACAAGTAAGCATAATATAGAGTGCCGCACTATTGATAAATTGGACCACAGTCGGAAATGTAAGCTGCAGTCAAAAATCCAGTTATTTTATTTTAACTGTCTGTATGTTCAGTTCTGTAGATGTGATCTAAAAGATGAGGTTCTTATCTTTAACATGACACAAAAAGCGGGTTTACAGGTGTAATAGAATCAAAGATGGAGGCTTCTGAAGTGATAACCACTAAACTGGACTCTCATGTGAAAATGGGATGAGAAGAGTCATATTTGCCTGAAATTGGGGGAGATTTTTTTGTAGGTCGATGGGGAGAGATTTCACATAAAAGAGGGAAATTAGAAAGGACATTTCATCCCCTACCTGAGGGGACTGATAGTTAAGGAGGGTAAAACCTGGTGGAAGCTTCCCTTCAAGCCCCACGCATCTCAATAATCATGTTTTATGTTGTTTGTCAGGTTTATGAGAACATCTTACTACTTACATAGCCTTATGTTGCTTTGTTTGACAGAAATAGTTTTCTTGTAACTGATTACTTACTAGTTAGTTGTGTTGTATCCCAATAGTAGTCGGACCTGTGTAGTCATCCGCTACAGTGACTTTTTAGCTCATTTGCATATACATTTGGAAGGGTTTTTAATATGTAAATGACCAAGATTTAATATAAAAGAGGGAATTCTAGAAAGGACATTTCATACCCTACATGCGGGTATGATGCCTTAATGGTGTAAAAGGGGGTGACACGGTCGCTTTATATTTTGACCTCCCCTCCTCATTAGTGATTCAGTTGGTGTATAAATTGAAGCACACAGTCTTGTATTCAGATACCCAATGAAGATTGGCAGGTAACGGTCCCATATAAAGTATCTAAGCCAATGGTAAGATGAGCCCAAACACAGCACACAACCATGCAAGCACCATAAACAAGAACTGGTAGTAGGACGGACCATACTAAACATAGCACTGTTATACCAATATTACAGATCTATGGCTGGTAGGGGGCGTGAGGCTAGAGTGTATAGTTCCACAGTTCCATATCATGTTTTTTGCATAGTCCGGGGTCCAATCTGGAAAATGCAGTCAATATTTGAGCCATTTTCAAGACTAGAAATGGTCTCCTGAAACCAACCTAAACCACACAATAAAAGATGTGGCCCATCTATTACATCCTTAGTCTGGCAGCAGGAGAGCTGAGGCTGAGGGCTCAAACACCTGGAACAAAATCCTCATGTTCATTTCATTATAGATCAATGTATAAAATATTGAGGCTCAACAATGTTCAACTTGACTTCTACATTGATCTTAAAAATCTGTAATGCTTTCTGATGTTACATTCGACTTTAACTGTTACTATTCTGAAGTGGAGGTCTGGAGGTCTATAAGAATGGCCCTTGTGGATATGATTTGAGAATCTTAAACTTGAGAAGAAGAATGCAAATTTACCTAAAATCCATCCAAAGTTTAGCTACAACCTCCCCTTATTGGTCTATACAACCTATGATCAAACACAAATCTCTTTTCCATCCTCATGGCACCATACCCCAAGTCAACGACTTTTCGGCAATCATGGACCATTCTTGGTTTACATAACCCTTTGAATCAGTGGACATCATGTTTGATCTTGGTTAGAGAAGAAGACTGTTTACCCAAAATGCTGACCTACAAGCCAGTTATACTTGTGAGGTTTGCAATTAAATATGGAGGAACCATTTGGGTTCCATTTACATATATCAGTTGCCATTAGTTTTTCTAACCACAAAAATGGTAAAATGGATGAAAACTTGATTTAAAGGGGTTTTCCAACAAAACAATTTAGGCACTATCCACAGGATAGTACCTATGTTGCTGAGCGATGGGGGTCTCATTAATGGAGCCCCACAGATCATGAGAATGAGGGGTCCAATGAACCCCAGTCTGACCCCTCGTTGCTCCCTGAGATGAGCGGAAGAGCAGGACGTGCATGTCCGGGCTACCCCGTTGATCTCTATGGATCTGACAGAGATTGCCAAGTATGGCATTTGGCAATCTCCGCTCATTTTGGGTAGCAACAAGGGGTATATTGAACCCCATCAGACCCTCCATTGTCATGATCTGAGGGGGTCTCATCACTGAGACCGCCACCAATCAGCAAGTTAGGCGTTATCCTGTGGATAGGGCCTAACTTGTTTAGTGGAAAACCCCTTTAAGGATTAAAAACTGATGAAAACTTATGACAATGCTCGTCTCCAGTAGAACCCCTACAACACTCCATCCATGCTGATGGAAGACAGACATTCTGTCTTCTCACGTTTTCCAGTTCTATTTATGCAAATAACATTTTAATTTGCTTATTTTTATAACCATTTTTCTTTTAATTTTCAGATTTGCGTCTGAGAAACACGCTTTTTCTTACCAGAGGTCATGTATGTGTAGAAATCCTACTAAGCTAATGGCGCCGTGTTCTTCCACTCCAAATGCTTTATTACTACATATGATACAATCCTAGAAATCTGTGCCGTATTTAAAATTCCGACTTGAGCAGTGACTTTTTTGTTTTACGAGATAGTCTCAAATATGTTGGAGGGTAGAGGTAAAAAAAAGTGTAAAAACAGTCAGCAGCAAGAAGTTCAACAAAATCTGTTATTTAGATTACCACTTAACAGAATAAACAAGAGATGGGAATGATAATATTGTCTTGCGGAAAAAAAACACAGAAAGCCATCTTGGTAAATGAAAACATGAGCTCTCTCATAATCCTATTGAGTATTCTTCAATCAAGGCTGAGTTCATAAATTTTTTTTTCAAAAACTAAAAAAATATTGAAGACAGTGAATAATATAACTGTGGATTTTTATTGTATTAATATGTATAATAAATTTAAGGTCAGGAACCACTTGGCGTTGAATTTTAAAGATCAATTTTTATTTGGTTTTACAAATCGATTTTTTCTTATACAAACACGGAAGCTGACTATGTGAAAAAATGCTTTATTTTATACAGAAAAAGTGGCACAGAATTAAAAACATCTAAAAAATTTTTTTAGATGTTTTTAATTCCGTGCCATTTTTTCTGTATGAATTATAGTATTTTTTCACATACACAGCTTCTGTGTTTGTGTAGTTTATGACTCACTTTTGAGATGTGTTAATATTTATATATACAGACAGTACCCAACTTAAGAACACCCGACTTACAGACGACCCCTAGTTACAAACGGACCTCTGGATGTTGGTAATTTACTGTACTTTAGCCTTAGGCTACAATAATCAGCTATAATAGGTAGTATAATAGGTGTCTGCAATTATGATTTATTGTTAATTCTGGTTCTTATGAGAACCCAACATTTTTAAAATTCAATAGTCACCCAAAAAAATTTGCCTGGAGCTACAATTATAAAATATACAGTTCCGATTTACATACAAATTCAACTTAAGAACAAACCTGCAGAACTTTTCTTGTACGTAACCCGGAGACTGCCTGCATTCCACCACTACCACTATTTTAGACCCTCTTTTTTGGCATACATTATAAATATATATGCGATATGCAATTTATTGTATAAGCAATCAGATCCCCTAGGGTCCAGGTAAAACAGAACCCTAAGGGAACTGATTACTTATACAATATATTGCAATACTACTGCATTGTAGTATATTGTAAATTAGCTTAATCTGAATTAGACACTGCCTGCTGGTGCCGATCGTGAGTGTGAGCGGCGGTCATCTCCTGCATATTGTCACCCACCTTGTATTGCGAGGGCTCAGCACATGAGCCATCTATATGCATCCTTAATGACATACTATTCCATCTTGTGAAGTTTAGGCATTAATGATACTTCCTTTTTTAGGTTTTGAAAAAAAATTATATGTGAAACCAAATAAAAATACATCTTAAAAAAAAATTTTTAGAATTCAACTCCCAGTAAAAAAAAAAAATCAAGGGGTTCCTAACCTTAAGAGTTATTTGGGGGTTTAAAAAATGTGTTAGATAAATAACAAAACCTAAAAGTAAAAATCATCTAATGAAAATAAAAGGGAATAAATAAACATAATCATAAACTTGCCTGATGTGACAAAATATATAAAAAAAAAATGTAAACTGATAATAAGGAATGGACAATTTTTTGCCATTTTGCAAAATATAAAAATTTGAATAAAAAGTCATCAATTGGTCGTTTAGTCCCCAGAATACAATCAATAAAAAGTTGTGGTTGTTTCACACCTAAAACAGCCCGTTCACCAAACTATGAAAAAGTTATGACGTCTCAAGTTCTAAGCAGAAACGTTTTGTGGATATGAAATATCTTTACATTCTTCCATCGTGGCAGATGTCTTACGGTCCCGTCATTCTCATATTTCCGTATTTTCCTGGCATTTTGCGGGAAGCTCTAAATGTGTGACGTACAGGCAGTCCCCAGGTTACATACAAGATAGGGTCTGTAGGTTTGTTCTTAAGTTGAATTTGTATGTAAGTCCAAACTGTATATTTTATAATTGTAACTCCAGACAAATTTTTTTGGTCTCTGTGACAATTGGATTTTCAAAATGTTGGATTGTCATCAAAACCAGAATTAACAATAAAGCTTCATTACAGACGCCTGTGATAACTGTTATAGCTGATTATTGTAGCCTAGGGCTAAAGTACAGTAAATTACCAACATCCAGAGGTCCGTTTGTAACTAGGGGTCGTCTGTAAGTCAGGTGTTCTTAAGTAGGGGACTGCCTGTATTAGGTTTTAGGATTCTCTGATAGATACATCGGTAGAGAGTCACCAGTATTTTGCAATACTATTCACCGACTATATATGACAACCACCACAAATTATTTAAGGAATTTTGGACAAAATGTGGCAGCCAAAAGTTTGGAGCAATAGATTTAGGTATTGTAGAGATCAGGTCAAATATTTGTAGCCAAAAAAAAAGGTGGTTTTCATATAACTTTTTCTCTTGCGGTTATCATTGTATGTGTTGCCTATTTTGGATTTAGGGGATGAAGGGCGATAACAACACATATGTCATTTGTAAGTGTTTGAGACATCCCTTGTCCATCCCAATTCCAGGACCCATTATGAGTTATAAAGCAAGTGGTTCAAGTCAGCTTTCTATTATCTGATGTGATGGGCGGCAATATGTATGTAATTATCCCTTATAGGGAGTATAATGCGTCTAAATACGGTTTCCTAAACCACTGAATGGGTATCTATCATGAACAGTAGAGCGTCTTGTATGTCGAGATGAATGGAAGTTCTAATAAGGGAGAAGGGAAGGGCCACAAGTGTCTTCCTCATGAAATACATATTAAGGGGGTATTCACGCGAACGCAGGGGCGCACCTACCATGAGGCGAGTTGAGAAACTCGCCTCAGGCGGCAGCGCCTCCTGGTGGACGGAGGGGCGGCATCAGGTAGGTCACTCACCGCAGCTCGGCTGTGAACGTCCTGGCCGCCCCTCCTGCAGCCGCCTCCCGAACCGCCTCTCCAGGACCCTCGGCCCGCCTCTCCTGTCCGCGCGGCCTGCCTCTCGCAGCCATCCGGCCCGCCTCTGGTAGCCACCCGGCCCGCCTCTCCTGTCCGCGGCCCGCCTCTCCTGTTCGTGGCCCGCCTCTCGCAGCCAACCAGCCCGGCTCTCCCGTCCGCGGCCCGCCTCTCGCAGCCACCCGGCCCGCCTCTCCCGTCCGCGGCCCGCCTCTCGCAGCCACCTGGCCCACCTCTCTTGTCCGCGACCTGCCTCTCGCAACCAGTCGGCCCGCCCTTTGCAGCCACCTGGCCCGCCTCTCCCGTCCGCGGCCCGCCACTCCCAGCCACCCGGCCCGCCTCTCCCGTCCGCGGCCCGCCACTCCCAGCCACCTGACCCACCTCTCCCGTCCGCGGCCCGCCTCTCCCGTCCGCGGCCCGCCACTCCCAGCCACCCGGCCCGCCTCTCCCGTCCGCGGCCCGCCACTCCCAGCCACCTGACCCACCTCTCCCGTCCGCGGCCCGCCACTCCCAGCCACCTGACCTACCTCTCCCGTCCTCGGTCCGGCTCACCTATCTGCGGCCCACCTTTCCCACTCGCCCGCCGTCCACGTAAGTATGTATCTATTTTATAGTAAGATGTGTGGGTATATATATATATATGTTTATATTCATCTGTATATACTGTATGGTGAGTGTGTGTGTATGTATACTGTATGACTGTGTAGAAGTGTGTGTATACTGTATGTGTGTAGCGAGTGTGTGTGTTTATGCATGCTATATGAGTGTATATGCTGCATATTTGCTGTATATATGTGTACATGCTGTATGACTGTGTGTGTATATCTACATATACTGCCATATAGTATATTTTACATGGTGGTACACTGAATGTATCTATATTGCATGGCGGAACGCTGTATATAATATATGGTATATGGCGGCATGGTGTATGTATTATGTGGTATATGGCGGCACGCTGTATGTATTATATGGTATATGGCGGCACGCTGTATGTATTATATGGTATATGGCGGCACGCTGTATGTATTATATGGTAAATGGCGGCACAGTGTATGTATTATATGGTATATGGCGGCACGCTGTGTGTATTATATGGTATATGGCGGCACGCTGTATGTATTATATGGTAAATGGCGGCACAGTGTATGTATTATATGGTATATGGCGGCACGCTGTGTGTATTATATGGTATATGGCGGCACACTGTATGTAGTATATGGTATATGGCGGCACAGTGTATGTATTATATGGTATATGGCGGCATGGTGTATGTATTATGTGGTATATGGCGGCACGCTGTATGTATTATGTGGTATATGGGGCACACTGTATGTAGTATATGGTATATGGCGGCACGCTGTATGTATTATATATTACATGAAGGACGCCGGATGTATTTTATGATATATGGTGGCACGCTGTATTGATTTTATATTATATGGCGGATCGTTTTATGTATTTTGTTCTTTGTGGTAACTTGCTGTGTATATTATATAGTGAACGGTGGCACACTTTATGTATTTTGCATTGCTTTATTTTCATATTAACCCAAAATGATTGGGTCTGGTCCTGACGCTCCTTGATATATTACATATATGGATTGGGGGGGGAGGGGCGTCTTTCTATAGCTCGCCTCAGGCAGCAGAAAGGCTAGGTGCACCCCTGCGCGAACGTATGCCCAACTGGCCCATAGACACCTATGGGGGGCGGCTATCCGGCCAGCTTGATATACATTCCCAAACTGTTCATGTGAATTCACCCTAAGTTGCCCATTATCATTCTAAATTCTTAGCAATTTCCAAATATAATTCTAAACTAATTTGGCATAATTTTTCATAAATAAAACTTTAATATAGGAAGGATCTAATTTTGCCCTAGCAAAATGAATGTCGGCACCACTTTTGGGAACATTATGGGGTCAATCAATTACAGGGAGTCTACAAGCTAGAAATAACCTTACAGGTATAACAGGGTGTATGGAATTGTATCAGCTTTTCAGACTTTACATTTTACATTTTTGAGAAACCTTATTATTTTTCTTTATGTAAATGAGGACTAGGTGCAATAGGGGTGTGGCCAATGTCAGGCGTTTTCTTTGGGGGGATGTTAAGCATTGAATACTAGGACGGGCCTCCAGAAGACATGGACATACCCCTGGTGTACTAAGAAGATCAATTAGATAAAAGATGAACTTTCTCTAATCCGGCAGATCATCAGAAAACATCTGTCCCATATCTGCTAAATGGTTCTGATAACCAGATGAAAAAAAAAAGGATTTTTCGGCTTCACCTTCTCTTTCTTTCCTGATTCGGGAAGGTGTCCAAATCAGTCAATGTTCAGGGAATTATCCAGTTATCATATGGAAACTATTTCATTTCATAGAGGCAATTCCTTGTGGTCACATGATGAGAGCTGTAGGTCCGTAAGTCAGTAGGTTTTAAGAATAGCTGATCCTAAAAAGGGTATTTTGGTGACCCATGTGTCATACACTAGCCCTTTGCTTGAGGTGTTGATTGGGTCTTTAGTAAGAGCATAGATGTAAAGTGATAGATACAGATGCAGATAGATGCAGAAGGGAGCTACAGACATAGGATATTGCATACAAGCTGTTAAGTTCGTTCTCCCTCCTTTAGGTAGGAAACTATACACAATCTGCTCAGCTCCTCCTGCTCTATAACACTCTGCATGCAGATAGGACACTATTTACAATCTGCTCATCTTCTACTGTTCTGTAACATGCTACCTGCAGATAGGACACTATGTACAATCTGTTAAGCTCTTCCTGCTCCATGACATGCTGCCTGCAGATAGGACACTATATACAATCTGCTCAGCTCCTCCTGCTCTATAGCATGCTGGCTGCAGGTAGGACACTGTGTACAATCTTCTCAGCTTCTCCTGCTCTATAACATGCTGCCTGCAGATAGGACACTATGTACAATCTGCTCAGCTACTCCTGTTCTATAACTTGTTACCTGAAAATCGTACGTTATGTGCAATCTGCTCAGCTCCTTCTGCTCTATAACAAGCAGGAGACACACTGGAGAGCCTGTTTAACATGTCAGATCCCTTTCAACACAGTCTGCTAAGTTGGAAGGAGCACATTTCTCTTAGCTTCGTCAGTTTCTTGATAAAACCTGACAGAACACATGTAGGACAGTGATGTAAACCAACATTAGGGAATGGGTGAGAAAAGGGAGATGGTGAGAGTTAAATCACAGCACTGGGAGAGAAGCGTCTATATCATCTATATCGGCTGTGAGTTTGCTTTCATTTCTGTTGATGGCACCTTTTTAATTACAACAAACAAACAAACAATAAAACCAGAATCTTACCTTCAAGTAGATGTATACGTGAGATGAGCGCACTGATACGTTATAGGGAAGGAGACTCATTACTGGCTCGAGTTATTATATAATGTCTGATTATTAATGGTTTTCAATTGTTATATCATCTGTTCTCTTGTCTTCCGAAAGAAAAGTCCCTCCAAAATTTGTAGGCGGAAACCAATAGATCCCAAACCATAAGGAACCTTTCCTCCAGATCATAACGCATTCTTACTTTTACATTCAGAATTTTTTGATTTTTTTCAATTAAAACTGCAGTAATTGTAAAAAAAAAAAATAATCTGTAAGCAATCGAGAATGTTTGTGTCTTGATAGTTACCGTAGATGCTACAATGTAACATTGGAGAATGTACCTGTAGGAAGTTTCCAAATACAACATGGTTCAATGTAACAATGAATGTTTTTTTTTAATTTTATTTGTATTCATACTAGTTTGTATGTCACATACATGGAATGTAACAATGTAACAATGAATGTTAACATCTAGAACAATATTAGAAATCAGAAAACTTTATACCAATGATATTTATGTTCACCTAAAGAGTGACAGCAGAGAATGTGTTGAACATATCTGGTCGAAACCTTATTTTTAACTATTACAGTATGGAGAAATTAAGTAAATTCAGAATACATACACTTTTTTTAAGACATGGGGGCACATTTACTTACCCGTCCCGTTGACGCCGCCGATCCAGAATGTCCGCCGAGGATTCAGAGCTGCCGCGATTCACTAAGATCCGATTTCCTGCATGTGTCGCTTCCCCCGCTGAGGTCCGCCAGAGTTCACCTTCCTCTTCCCGATGCACGTGAGTGCTGATTTTGCAGCACAATTTGGTTTTTAAATTCCGCGGTTTGTCTGAATCAGTTGGGTTGCCCGACGTCCACGCCTATCCCCCCCCCCCCATTTGTGCCGTGTGCAAGCCGGCGCCGATGCGCCACAATCTGATTGCGTGCGCCAAAAACCCCTGTGCAATTCAGGGCAACCCAACGAAACCCGACGAAAATGCGGTTTTAGGACCCTTAGTAAATGTGCCCCATTGGGTGATTATTGAATTTACAAACCCATAATATTTGTATCTCAATGCTTTTACACATTAGATTTCGGCTATGTTCTCCACCGAGTTGGGTTGACAGGATGAGTTGTATTGTTCAATTGCCCCATTTTGGATGGCACAATGCATCATTTGTTATGGGGTGTTTAGGAATGAATAGAAAAAATTGCCCTGACAATATAAAACACAATGCATCCATGGTGCCCCCTACAAAATGTGTGCCCAACACTTTGCAATAAAGTAACAAATGAGAATCCCAGCCACCACAGATTTATCAACGCAGTACGGGAGTGCCTAGGATAGACTGGAAGGACAGACAAAGACAGTGAACCCTAAAGCTATATTCCCTTCCCAGCTGTCTCTACCTAATATCCTGACCTACCCTAAGTGGTTGGTGACAACTGATCGATGCTCTCTTCCTGCATAAAAGTGCAAATACTGAGAGAAAGATGGGACAATGCAAACATAGAAGAGTTAAAACCAAGAGGACAATGCTGTACAGAATTGAAACAGACAAAGGGTCTAAAATCCAAAATACAGATGTCCAGATAATAGCAAATAGGCTCCAAATAAGATGTATAATAAGCACAGAGGAAATTGTAGGGAAACCTTATATAAGATGTCAGAGTCCCAGTCCAGAAATGGATCAGACCACTTCCCTGACATCCAGAAAAAGCAGACCAGCAGAGGAGTGTGAGCGATGCCCATCTCAGCTATCTTAACTGTTGTGGCAATCGGGAGCAAATTCAAATATGTCAGCCAGGAAATGAAATAAGAAGTGTTCAGACTAGTAAGAACAAAATGTAACCTAAGATCAAAATAACACTCATCAGCTACAGCTCATGGACAGAGGATGAAGCCCAAATGGGCACAAATTCTACAATTTTTTCTTCCTGACATAATCCTGCCAGTCCACTTGTGGCTGGACACCTGCGGAGGACCCAGATGGCGCAATGATGCCATCACGCCAAATGCATCAATAAAATGACTAAATACAGTTGTATCTTTACCTTAAAGGGGTGTTCCCATTTCAGCCAGTTATAGTTATTGTTTGTATGATTCACAAGTTATACATTTTTCCAATAAACTTTTTGTATCAATCCTCTTTTCTAGATCTCTGCTTGCTGTCCTTTTATAGAAAGTTTCTGTATATTATGTATATTTCCAATGGACAGAAATCTGACCAAGGTCACACCAGTGCACGACTCGTTAGTATCATAAAGAATAAGAGTAATAATGAGCCGTGCACCTGTGTGACCATGGTCAGATTTCTGTCCACGGGAAATAAATATAGAAGCTTCTATAGAAGGACAGCAAGCAGAGATCTAGAAAACCATGAGGCGTTGATACAGAAAGTATATTGGAACAGTCTATAACTTTTCATTATACAAATAATATAAGTTGTTTGCTGAAACGGGAGCACCCCTTCAAGGACACAGATAAAAGGCAGGACTTACTTAGTGTGCCACATGTTTGTCCTCTATGCATAAGGTAGGGTGCATAAAATAGTGTGACAAACAATGCATTACTTTCCCCAATAGGGATTTTTTTTTTCTCGAAAGAGCAAGATAAGTCCATATCATGTAATTACGGCCGGAAAAAGAGATAATGTCTATGCAAGGTGCAATATAAAGTACTTCACACCTGTGTGTGCCAACGTCTTTTTAGGTACCACTCAGTGTAAATGTACCATCATTTAACAATGGTGATGCTGTATAGACTGCATTTAGAAATTTGCACTTTTAATTGGCAGTTTTACTCGAACTATACACATGTACAGTCTACAGGTTATTCTTATATGGATGATGTTTGTTAGAGGCCTATATAATAGTACTCACTATATACATAACTCACAACAATGGTGATGTCTCCCCGAATTAATATTCCATTTGACTCTTTCTGCATATGGAGGAATACACAATGCAATTGGTGTAACACCTTACTGACGCAGCCAAAGGCTCAGCCCCATTTTTTGTAATCTGGTATAATTTTTATATAATTTTTTTGTCACATGTTGTATTTCTTGTTCGTGGTAAATTTTAACTGACACGTTTTGTGTTTACTTGTATAAAAAATAAAATTGGCAACATTTTAGACAAATTGGCAATTTTCAAAATTCTTACACCTGGTTTTGGAGGGAGAAATTCTAAAAACGGGCACATTTACGGTGTCCATGTCCATAATGGAGGTGGCCTGCATGACAAAAGGGGCGGTGTCTGCTCATAATTGTGAATACAGGTCAGAAAAAGCGATGTGGCTGGACCCGAAACTGTTCCGCATTCGAATTACAACATTTTAGGGTGATAAACTATCTATATTGCTCTATTTATTTAAAAATATCAATATTCCTGTTAACAGCATAATTTTTTGTGCACATCACCAACACATAAATTACTTATATCACAAAAAATGCAGGCGCAATGCCTTCTCTTCCAGGAGCCCCGTTGTTTCCTTTTTTACCTACTGTAGAGACCTCATTTTGCTGCCCTTAACAACCAATCACAATTCAGCTTTCACTTTATATCTGCTATAGTAATTCTGTTTCTTTTCCATCATATGCACCAAAAAAGAGATTCAGGCCTCATACATATGACTGTGTGTTTAAAATGGCACGGGGGTGTTTTGGCTGGGTGGCAATGGGAGGGGTAAGTGTTGATTGACTTATGTTGCAACCCGACACAGTTTGTTCATCACACCTTTTTGGCTAACAGCCATTTGTGATCTCTATAATAACTTATAAATTATTTCTTAAAGGGGTTGGCCACTTTACCTCATGTGTTTTGTAATGTGTGTGTGTGTGTGAGGGGGATATATGAGGTAATTTACCAATGTACATCTAGTAATAGTTCTGCTCCGCTTTCTTGATATGTGAAGTGAAGCCTCCTGTCTTTTACCTCATCAGCCAGAGATTCCTGTCCATAAAATGGCCACAGATGGAGGGTCATGTGATTTCTACCTGTCCATGAACAACTGCAAATTAAAGATCACCTGACCCTCCATCTGCGGCCATTTTATGGTCAGGAATCTCTGGCTGATGAGATAAAAGACAGGAGGCTTCACTTTACATATCAAGAAAGTGATGTAGAACTATTAATAGATGTATATTGGTAAATTACCTAATATCCAGCCCCTCATACTAACACACACATTACATAAAACCTGAGGTAAATTATCCAACCCATTTAGGTCCATTGTGTTTCTCTTGTGTCACCTCCACCCACATGTGAACATATCGTAAATCTAACTGGATTGTAAAATACTAGAGTTACAAATATTATAGATCTGTAAACGCAATATCTTCCAAATCCAATATCTTCAAAAATATTTAGTTTGACTGAATTTAGTTCATTTCTCCATACCGTAATGGTTAAAAAAATTCGGAAGCAATTGTGTGGTAATCACGCAGCGTCGACTGTTTAACTGGTTCTCTGCTTTACCTCATGGCTGCCTTGTGAGAGACCACTACCTCAGGACAGACTCCTGATCACATTTCTTTGTCCCTTCCTGGGCTTTGCAGTATGACAGTCATCTTCTTATTGTGCCAGGGCTGTCGCCATGCTGAAAATAAAGAAGCAATATTAATTGACGTATATTGCAACACTCGCGTGGTGTGAAGACGGAGCCCGTGAGGATTGATTTGTCAGGCCTGTCACTTCAGTCAGGAGATGTGCGATCCCAACTCCGATTTACAGGTAGAGGGAGACTGAAGTGATGACACCAGCATTTCACACCACGCTAGGCTCCAATTACTGCCGTACCTGGATTAGCAATTTACAATTCTGAGTACACAAAGGTGCAGATCCCAGGGCTCTCCGCCGCTAATTGATAAATGTGAGAAATGTGTATTATTTACGCAGAAGGAACAGTCTGGGCTCAGAATCAGAATTCTCTTGTTTATCTGGTACTATGTTAGTGGGCCGGAAACTCTTGATACTGATGTATAAAGCCATTACAAGTTCTAGAATTCTGCTGAAGTTTTCTGAACTTATTCAGGACTTAACTCTATGTATATTCTGAAAGAAAATATCCTGCCATTTTAGGGTTTAAGCCATAAATGTCTGACAAATGGTGGTCCTACCTTTAGATCCACACGTGTCTCCTAATTGTTGGTCTCCTGACCCTCGCTTTGACTTATGAGGGAGCTACTGATGTTGGCATTCAAGAACAGAATGAATAGATAGATCACAGTGACTCTATTCACTCTGCACTTTGGCTTTCATACAAAGTGATACCCCCAAATTACAGGTGGTCACCTACTTAAGGACACCCGACTTACAGGCGACCCCTAGATAAAGACGGACCCCTCTGCCCACTGTGACCTCTGGGACTATAGTAAAGCATCCAGAGAGGTTCCCCATACTGCAATGATCAGCTGTAAGGTGTCTGTACTGAAGCTTTATTGATAATCCTTGGTCCAATTACAGCAAAAAAAATGTGAAACTCCAATTGTTACTGGGGCAAAAAATTTTTTTTTGTCTGGATCTACAATTATAAAGTATACAGTTTTGACTTACACACAAATTCAACTTAAGAGCAAACTTCCTGTATAATACAATTGTATATCTGTATATGTAGATTACCTGGATTATAAGTGAACAGAGTCAGCACAGTAACATCCAGTAACAGCAACTCAAAGGTGATAACTTCTCAGTTTCCAATTTCTTCCTTGAATCCAGACCACCATGACAACCTTTCCATCCAGACCACCATGACAACCTTTCCATCCAGACAACCACGACAACCTTTCCATCCAGACCACCACGACAACCTTTCCATCCAGACCACCACGACAACCTTTCCATCCAGACCACCATGACAACCTTTCCATCCAGACCACAATGACAACCTTTCCAGACCATCACACATCTCTGCATAATTTTAAGGTATACTTGCCCTTTGCTTTTCAGCACCTTGCCTGCCTACAGTGTTCCAAACTTCAATAACCCTCTCTCCCATATATAGTTCTTATATAGGTAATACTGTAATGATGATATACTGTAAATGCCATATTTTATGCAATGCCAATTACATTTACCCTTTGAAAAGCAATAGTGAACCTAAAACAGTAATCCATTACACAAGACTCCACAAAGTAATGGTTCTCCTGTAATTGTCCTTAAAGGGAACCTGTCATGACATTTGTCACAAATACAGCTTGTGATAGGTTCCCATAGAACCCTAATAACTAAATGACAGCCTTCTTTAAGCTAAACATTGTTTCCCTCACATTCCCATAAAATCAACTTTGTTATCTTACCTGGCATACCAACAGATCCTGAGCGTATTTACACATATCTTTACAACTTATTTAAATCCTAAAACAGAATTAAGAACTTTATGTTCTTTTATATCACCAAACCAATATAAAGCTTTCCCAAATATCAACAAAAGGCGTAGATATTATCTGAAGCTTTAAAGGCCATGAATACCTTGCAAATATCTTTTTGGCCCATTTTTTTTTGTACGTAGAAATGAGCGGATCCGAAAGTTTGGGTCTGGAGTTCAGGTGCGGATAGGTGACCGGGGCCGGCGCCATTATTGGGCATACCTGGGCAAGTGCCAGGGCCCAGAACTGCTGGGGGGGCCCACAAAAGGCTATACATTAGGAATCCGTATGGGAGCAGGTGCTTTATCTAATGAATCCATAGGGTGTGAGGGGGGCTTATATAAAGTACTTATAAGGGGGCTGTTTGGTATGATAAATTAGGGAATATTTTAGGAAACAGGAGACTGTTTTAGTTTCTGAATTTTTAATGCCACTACATGAGTTCACTGAAAAAGGGCCCACTGAGGCACTGTCGCCCAGGGGCTTACTGAAACCTAGAGCAGACCCTGTTGGCGACCATGCAGCATGCCAGTTCGGCAAATTGATGCCCCTAGCTAATAGTCATAGCTGTTACTGTTCCAATAGGGATCTAGTTAAAATTCAGCACAGATCTTCTGTTTCTTTTTTACTAAATATTTTTAAGAAAGATGTTCAACTCCATTTCCTCATACACCAGCCTCAACCTCAAGTTCCAGGAAGTCCAATTGAATTATAGCGCCTACAAGTTTCCTATCTATGTATGGTGCTAGAATTACACTTCTTGGGGAATGGAGGATTTTTCCATTCTGCCTGCTTGTAATATGCGGCTTCAGGACATGTGAAGGACCTTCAAAGGTCCTGAAATGGCTCTTGTGTACATGTGTATTGAGAGCATGAACAGATGTACGAGGATTTAATTGGTGATGGTCCTTCTCGGTATGAAATTTGGTTGGTAGTTTGGGTGGCCATGGACCCCCCTACAAAACTTGACCCCCTGGGCTTCTGCCCAAATTGGCTAATATAATACACTACTCTCCATAACCATGCAAGACTTGTCTCACAGCACATAGCTCAGTCCATATAAACAACGTGAGAGTTATTCATTAACATCAATCACCGTAAATAGAAAGAATTCACTTAAGTCTCTTGCGCTTGTTTTTTTTCTCTTTCTCTGGACCGCCCCCTTTGTTGTACGATCGGGGAGTCATCCCCACCAATCATACTCAACTCCAGTTTCTACAGTCCAAAATAGAAAAGTGAATTTCGGTACAGGAACGTAGCCCCATACCTATTGATTGATTTCTCCTCTACAAAGGTTTTCATAGCCTTCAAATATCATATTAAAATCCACCTCCTGACGTCTCAGCCACTAAGAATAATACTAAAATAATATATTATACTGATGGCGCCTTGCTCCATACAAGACATGACAGTTTTACTACAATATGCCTCCTATTTGTATCAATGGATAGAAGCAATTGGGTACAATATACCATATAATATATCATATGTACTGTATTATATATGTAGGCATATATTCATATACATATATAAACACTATATAAATAAGAGATCATTTGTGTCTCACAAATAAATGTCACTGATAATTGTTAGACAGCTAAACATAGCAACAAATTTCTCCTTTGTATGAATTTTTTTTTTCTTCTTTTGCAATGTGGAACATAGCGCTGACATTTCTCATACAATAACATGGCTGCATATGATATTTCAAAATAGAAGCACAGATGATGAAAGCTGTTGCCTTCAATTATATGCTTCTGTCTCTCAGGGATACGGTGTCCCTGCCAAGAATTGATGGCCTTAGTACTGCTAAAGTGCCCTTTGTGACACATAAAGAGACCACTGGACACATTCTTCATTCTAAGCCACTTTCATATCTCATCTTCTATTACACGAGAATGGAAAATATCCTGTGCCTGCTTTTAGAGTCGATACATTTAGTCAACTTTTTGTGACCTTGGTGCATGGAAAAAGGTCAGAAATGTTCATCTAGAATCTTTGGAGACGGAGCTGTGCCATATGAGGGTCTATTCACATTGTTAATTTTCCCAAATTTTTGGCAACTGATCCCTACAGAATAATAAAAATTTTTTTAAAAAAGTACATTATTGAGATCGGTTTATAGAATAGGTCTCATTACAATGGGTAGACCACTAAGACTGAGAGAATGGTGGCATTGAGGCACATTTACTTACCCGGTCCTGTTGCGATCCCGCGGTGCGTTGTCCGATGAGGTTTCGGGTCCAGAGCGATTCACTAAGGTTGTGTGTCCAATTTCCTGCAGGTGTCGCTGCTGCGCCGAGGTCCGCCGGAATTCACCTATTTCTTCCTGGTGGATTTCCATGCTTGATCTTGCCACACTTTCCGTTTTTTAAGTTCCGCGGTTTTTCCGAATCCGTCGGGTAGTCCCGGCTATGCCCCCCCGATTTCTGTCGCGTGCAAGCCAGCGCCGATGCGCCACAATCCGATCATGTGCACCAAAAACCGAGGCAATTCAGCGCAAACCGGAAATATTCGTGAAAACCCGACGGAATCACGGTCCGTGGACCCTTAGTAAATGTGCCCCATTGTGTCAACCTTTTTGAATGGATTAATGATTGATGTTTAAATGGGTTGACCAGTCACAAAAAAGTTATCCCCTATCCACAGGGCTTCAAGTAGTAGGACACTCCACAGTTCACAAGAATTATATTTTTAATTTTTTTTAAAATATATTTATTATTGATCTCATATGGGGGTTTACATGGTAGAGTTTCAATATTTGCAGATGATAATAAGCTCTGTGAAGTAATTAATGCAGAGGAGGAATGGGCAGAATAAATAAATATTAAATAAAATTATGGAATGCTTCAAGAGAGGAATAGATTCTCATGAGGATATAGTTTTTCCTTATGCTAATCATTGGTAAGACCACACATGGAATATTGTGTAAAGTTTTGGGCACCAGTGTACAAAAAGGACATGGCAGAACTGGAACGGGTGCAGAGGAGAGCAACCAAGATTATTATAAAAAAAAAAGAAAAAAAGAGGATTCCTCATTACAATGTACAAATGCCCGAATAGTCTGTGGTCAGTACAAGGATCTCTCCAAAGATCCTTTTATACTTAGGCCTGAGACCAGGAAAAGGGGGCATCCTTTACACCTAGGGGAGAGGTGGTTCTACTATCCCCATAGACAAGGGGCATCCTCTACACCTGGAGGAGAGGTGGTTCTCCCATTCCCATACACAATGGGCATCCTCTACACCTAGAGGAGAGGCGGTTTTACCATTCCCATAGAAAGGGGGCTTCCTCTACACTCAGAAGAGATGTGGGTCTACCATCACCATAGAAAGAGGGCATCCTCTACACCTAGAGGAGAGGTGGTTCTACCATCACTATAGACAGGGAGCATCCTCTACACCTAGAGGAGAGGTGGTTCTACCATCACACCATAGATAGGGGGCATCCTCTACACCTAGAGGAGAGGTGGTTCAACCATCACCATAGACACGGGGAATCCTCTACACCTAGAGGAGAGGCGGTTCTATCATTGCTATAGACAGGGGCATCCTCTACACCTAGAGGAGAGGGGGTTCTACCATCACCATAGACAGTGGGCATCCTCAACACCTAGAGGAGAGGAGGTTCTACCATCACCATAGACAGGGGGCATCCTCTACACCTAGAGGAGAGGAGGTTCTACCATCACCATAGACAGAGGGTATCCTCTACACCTAGAGGAGAGGCAGTTCTACCATCACCATAGACAGGGGGCATCCTCTACACCTAAAGGAGAGGAGGTTCTACCATCACCATAGACGGGGGGTATCCTCTACACCTAGAGGAGAGGAGGTTCTACCATCACCATAGACCGGGGCATCCTCTACACCTAGAGGAGAGGTGGTTCTACCATCACCATAGACAGGGAGCATCCTCTACACCTAGAGGAGAGGTGGTTCTACCATCACCATAGACAGGGGGCATCCTCTACACCTAGAGGAGAGGTAGTTCTACCATCACCATAGATAGAGGGCATCCTCTACTCCTAGAGGAGAGGTAGTTCTACCATCACCGTAGATAGGAGGCATCCTCTACACCTAGAAGAGAGGAGGTTCTACCATCACCATAGACAGGGGGCATCCTCTTCACCTAGAGGAGAGGCAGTTCTACCATCACCATAGACAGGGGCATCCTCTACACCTAGAGGAGAGGTGGTTCTTCCATCACTATAGACAGGTCTTTGCAACTGAGGAAGATACCCTAGTAATCCACGACTGCAACTCCTCAAAGGGTTAAGTTAGGTCCATCAACCAGAAGAGATGTATGTTCTTTTCACTAAAATTTCCTACAGGCCCTCCCATCTGCTCTGAAAAAGTGCTGCAGCAGAATCTAGGTTGGATACTACAGCTACTTAAGAGGAGGTGGAAGAGGCGGTGAATCGGTTCAATGCAAGGTTCCAGCCCGAAGTTCTTCATTAAAATGTCACTTTTCACAGTCCTGCTGCTACTAACACCACACACAAAGGTCTGGTCACACAGATCTCCATGGCCAATTACTAACATGGTCAACACTACTGGTATATTCCTTTGAATGGAATAGTGATGAATGAATAAGTCTTATAGTCCACCTCATGAACACTTTAATACTAATGCAGATATCAGGGATTTAAATAGTTTAATCATCTGGATGTTCAATTAGCAATGTTTTATTAACATGAGCCTTTTTTACGCCTTAATGGCATGAGCTGTCCTAGATTTAGAAATTGTTAAAATTCATTAAAACAATATGTAATAACATCTATCAGCAGCAGTTATCCCGCTTGTGTGAGTCATTGGTATGATCCTATGTCTATAATTTTAAATATCAGGACATTATTTAAAAAACTCATCTTAAAAGGACTTAAATTTTGGTAAATGAGCCTCAGATGAATAACTACACAAGACAAATTACACTACTTTATTATTTAGTTACCAGAAACTGAGCAAGAAGCGATGTGTGAAAAATAAAGGAATAGGGTAGCACCAAACAGAGGTTATGCTTGCTAAATTCTAAGTCAAAAGAATTGTTATAATCTATTGTTAACAGTAGGGACTGGGAAGACTTTTGACCTGAGTTTCAAGCTTGCCTGTCTTCATCAAAAGATCAACTAATACCTTTTATTCATAAATCGTTAAAGGGTTTGGCCAATCCTTTAACTCAAGTTGCACATGTGGCTTTACTAATAATAGTTTAATAAAAATTCCTGAATATATATCAAGTGATTCAGCATTCCTGCTACTTACTTTAGTGCTGTCTGCAGACACTCAAAGTTATTTCTTTACATGTTTGAACATTGATGAATAGGAGCAGCAGCGGAAGTACTGTGAGACTGTGAAAGAGAGACACAGTGGGTGATGCCATAAGAATGAGCTGGAGCAGTGAGAAACAGGAAGTTGTGTATAAATGTAGAGGGCAACATGGTGAGAACAGGGAAAGGAGGCAAAGCTACAGGTCCATATGCAGAGACATGTCTAATCGAAGAGTTTTAATGAAAAGAGGCTAATATAACACCTAACAGTCAAATTTTATTGAGTGATTGATATCACCAATAGGTTCTACAACATCATAGTGGGCTACATACATCAATGTGTATGTCAGCTTAAAGATGTGAATGTCAATTACAAAGCATTCTCCCTTCTCCTGAATAGTGGGTATGTGCGTTGGAGATTCGTCAGTGTTTTGATTTTGAATTTAGTAAGTATGGCCTCAGTTTGGTGTTATTATTAATTTTAAATGTTCCTCTCTGATTTTTTTTGGAATATTAGCATAAGGTAGTACTCAGGTTCTTCTAATCAAATATACTTGATTCATTGATCGTCAGCAAGTGGGACCACCTCTATAAAAGCATAAGTATTCAGATGTGTGCTGAGAAGGAGGAAATATGTAATTATTATCTAAGAGAAGGAAAGCTTTGCTCCGCATCAATATGAAAAGGGTCATAATGCTATTTCTAAAAATGTGTTTAATCTACAATAATAAAGATTATTCACACGCGGAAAACAATCTGGGCAGCTAACAATCTTTCCAGGAATGGCTGTCCCATCAAATTCCTCTTAATGACGGACTGCTCCATACTTATAGATATCTGCAGGCCTTAATATGTGAAATGTTCAAGTTAATGATGGTACATTTGGAAAAAACGGAACAAACGCTGAAGGTGTTTGGCAGGAGAAAGTGTATTAAAAGGTTTAGGAGCATATTAAGTTTGCACAGTTGCATCGGAAAAAAAATCTAGAAAACTTCTAGAACAATGTCGTTAGAACATATCAAGACCAAAGAATGGTCATAATGAACTGTACAATTACTTGGGCTTGTTTTGAAGCCAATGGGCACCGAGGGACCTTGCAGTTATTGGCCATAAACTACTCTATCTAAAAAAGTATTCTAGAGAATTCTAGAGTGACATAATCTATCCAATAGCTAAAGACTGGCCACAACTGGCCTATGGCAGGGGACAATAACCACAAAAGCACAAGCTAGTCCACAATATAATGGTTGAAGAGAGGAATCAAGTTTTTATAATGGCACAGTCACCTTCCAGGTATCAACCGAATGTTGTGGTGAAGCTGTGCAAAGACAATTGGCCACAAATCACAATGACCCAAAAGAAGTGGTAAAGAAAAACTCCTCCAGAACAACACGAGAGTTTGATAAAGTCATACAGAAAACAATGACCAGTAGTTGGTTCTACAAAATATTAACCCATAGGCGCACCTGGACGTTATAGTACGTCCCAGTGGCTAGATACTTAGCACACCAAGAAACACTATAACGTCCTGCTTCTGGCACCGGCTCACGAACTGAGCCAGTACCAGAAGCAGCGGCTGTCAGCTGTCAATCACAGCTAACACCACACGCTAACACCCGCGATCGGAACCGGCTCCGATCGCGGGTGTTAACCCCTTATACGCTACGGTCATGAATGAGTCCCATAGGGGTTAATTTATTGGATGCACTTAGCATTTTACACATAGCTTTTCCATTTTCGGTAAATAATTGGTGGAATCTGCTGTGTGTTGCCTAATTTTGAGACCTTCTAAGGCCCAGGTAGTTTTATATCATATCCTGTACAAAACCATTAAATTCACCCATCTGGCGATGGCTTGTGTGTCCTGGAAACAAAACATGTATGTATATATCTGTCTGTTTATCTTTATGTCTATATATCTATCTGCATGTCTATCTATGTAACTGTATGTCTATCTATCTGCATATCTGTCTATCTATCTGTATGTGTATGTTTTATGCTCCACAATGTCTTGGATCCTTTTTACATTTAGGACTTTTATTGTGGAGTAAAGTCAAATGTACCCCCATGTTTCTATGCTTCTACCCCAATGCCCATTTGGCACTGAATTGCATTACCAAACATGGACAGATGTGGCACTCTTTCTGGAAAATAAACATATCCTTTAACCCCTGTTGCTTGGATTTCTTTTCCCATCAGTAAAGCCCCCCGGCATGGTCTATGGAATCACGCGGCACTAGTAGTCCAGAACTCCAAGTTCCACATGTATCTGTTTATTTACTTACAGGCTGCTGCAGGGCTAAAAACATTCTGCTAGTCTGGATCTCCTTTGTGCCTTTTCTGTAAAATCACATTGGCAGCTCCAGGAAATAAGATGTAATGGCTTAAGGCCAAGCTGACAATTAACTGAAACGCTTCTTTCTAAATATTCCGATCCTGTCCCTGTGTCATCTCTTCTGTGTATTTCCTTACTGAATGTCGTAGACACACACTTCAGGGGTAAGACGTTAGTAAACTATAACGTCCAATCCTGATTTGATCAGGTAATTAATATTTCAGATCTTTCTATATCCAGGTGGTTTTTATATAACGACTGAGGTACAGAGCTAAAAAAAATGTATATTTTTCGATGGTCCACGAATGACTAACTGATTGTGCTTCCTCATCCATTTCCAACTTTGGTTCTGTGGCCCTTTTCACTGCCAATGGACGGGCGGCGCTATTGTTCAGATGGAACAGAGCCTGGCGCATGAAGTGGATTGGATCACATTTATCGGAACGCAGGTGCCAAGTGCCCGTGGGATGGCAGTTGGCACCTCCTTTCTCCCTGCTTGTACCATCTGTTCCTCAGGAAGCTCCTTGCTTGGTGACAGCACCGCCACGTTGGCAGAGCCATCTCATTCCTGGAACCGAGGCAAAAGAAAAGAGCACTTCCATACACACAGGGTGGCACAGGAACGCCTACGCTCTCGTAGGGGGGCATGGAGAAACACAACAGAAGGCTCATCTTGCCCCCAGCCATCGTTACAAGCCGCATTTGCATTTTATTTATTTGTATACAGGATAATCATTTATCTATGGAACATCTCATTCACACACAGGCATCCTGTTAACGCAACACAAAGGTTATCAGACAACAAGCAGCCCATCATGTGAAGTGCTGTGGATCAGCCCAGCAGGCTGTCACCAGAAGGGTCTGAAAGCCTGCAAAACGCTTGTACGAAGGTAGCCGAGCCAAGCCTGTCACAGCCAGAAATCAGAGCCTCTCCCCCTTGCACACAAACAGGCACTTAGAAAGGATTGTGTGCAGGGTATGCCGCCGAAAACAGAAAACACACACAGCTAGAGCGGAGCGGCACACAAGACTTCAGGCATCATTGCCTCCTACTTGGCCACTTCTCCGTAAGCAGCGGAGTAGGAGGCGCTGCTAGCGTTCGGCAATTAAAAGGAGGGCTGCTTGGAATCCGATGAGTGACATCCTGTCATAGAATAAAACAACATTTATGTTGTCTGTCTGCATTGCGCTTACACGTTTATTCCGCGACCAAAAGTCCCTGTTTTAGAAAAGGAAAAAAAAAACAGAAATTGGTATTGTCAAAGAAATCTCACACTTTTTTTAAGTTATCAGCCCCGCGGACTCTAGAAAAAAATGAATCGACCACAATAGGGCTTCGTACATCTCAGGCAAATATTTATTACGGGAGACAATGAGGAACAATCGCTGATACGCTCGTTGATGTGTCGCTTTTGTATTCTTGGTTTGGCTTCAGCATCGACAATGGGCAGCGAGGAATGAGAATAGGTTTTCCGATGAAAGAAAGGTATTATTATCCCTATTAGCTATTCTTAACCCATTCTGTAAAATGCAAAAGACGATTCCTCCTGAGGATGCGCTGCTGGAGTTCTACCTGATTGAAAGTAAACAGAGTAAAATGTACCTGTAGAACGCCATGTGCCGATACCTACACAAGTCTAATAGGGATATACACGTCACCATAAATCTGGAGTCCATGCTTTAGGCTACATGTCATAGAAGAGCAGAAACCAATCAGATTGTACATAGTGTCCTATCTGCAGGCAGCATGTTATAGAGCAGAGTGAGCTGAGCCATTTGTACATAGGGGCAGATTTACTTACCCGTCCTGCTCGATCCCCGACTCCAATGCAAAGCTGCCGCGATTCATTACGTGCGTGCGCCCAATACCCTGCATCTGTCGCTTCCCCGATCAGGTTCGCTGGAGTTCACCTTCTTCTTCCCGGTGCTTGTAAGTGCTTGATCTTGCGACACAAATTCAAAGTTAAATCCCGCGGTTTGTCCGAATCCGTTGGATCCTCCAACGGCCCCCCCTCCCATTTCTGTCGCAAAAAAGCCGGCACTGATCGCATGCAACACAGTACCCAGCGCGATCTCCGAAAAGTCGTAAAACCCGTCGAAAATGCGGCCCCGGGACCCTTAGTAAATAAGCCCCATAGTGTCCTATCTGCAGGCAGCATGTTATAGAGCAAAAATAGCTGAGCAGATTGTACATAGTGTCCTATCTGCAGGTAGTATGTTATAGAGCAGAGTGAGCTGTACAGATTGTACATAGTGTGCTATCTGCAGGTAGCATGTTATAGAGCAGGAGGAGCTGAGCAGATTGTACATAGTGTCCTATCTGCAGGTAGAATGTTATAGAGCAGGAGGAGCTGAGCCGAATCCGTTGGATCCTCCAACGGCCCCCCCTCCCATTTCTGTCGCAAAAAAGCCGGCACTGATCGCATGCAACACAATACCCAGCGCGATCTCCGAAAAGTCGTAAAACCCGTCGAAAATGCGGCCCAGGACCCTTAGTAAATAAGCCCCATAGTGTCCTATCTGCAGGCAGCATGTTATAGAGCAAAAATAGCTGAGCAGATTGTACATAGTGTCCTATCTGCAGGTAGTATGTTATAGAGCAGAGTGAGCTGTACAGATTGTACACAGTGTGCTATCTGCAGGTAGCATGTTATAGAGCAGGAGGAGCTGAGCAGATTGTACATAGTGTCCTATCTGCAGGTAGAATGTTATAGAGCAGGAGGAGCTGAGCAGATTGTAGTGATGGGAATTACGGTTCTTCTTGGTGAGCTGGCTCGTTAGGCTCCGCACACTAAGAAGAGCCAGCTCTTGTGGCTCCTGAATGGCTCCTTATTACATGTATAACAGGGAGCTGCAGTCCAGCCAGTCATCGCTCTCCACACCACTTTTAACCCGATTGTATCGGGCCATCGGCTCTTAGAGGCGACTCGTTCGCGAACGACAAATCACTGGATTGTACATAGTGTCCTTTCTGCAGGCAGCATGTTATAGAACAGGAGGAGCTGAGCAGATTGTGCATAGTGTCCTATCTGCAGGCAACATGTTTTAGAGCAGGAGGAGCTGAGCAGATTGTACTTAGTGTCCTATCTGCAGGCAGCATGTTATAGAGCAGGAAAAACTGAATAGATTTTACATAGCGTTTTATTTTCAGGCAGCATGTTATAAAGCAGGGATAGATTAGCAGATTGTATATAGTGTCCTCCTGCTCTATAACATGCTGCCTGCAGATAGGACACTATGAACAATGTACTCTGTTCATCCTATCACAGTGCCCGGTTAGAGGAGGTTGCAATACTACACTTGGTGATTTGGACACCATTAAGGCTTCACCCTTCAGAAGGGATGGTAGGACGGGGTGCACCCTAACAGGAAATAGGAGCGGAGAGTCAGGGTCTGCAATGAGCAGTCGGTTTCTTTACTGAAGAAATTCAGGTGCAAAACACAAAGCAAATCACAGGGCTGACTTCTCCAATCTCCTCCCTGGCAAAGTAAGGGTTATACGCTGAGGGCTAAGGGTTATACGCTTCTGTCCCTCTATTTCTCAGAAGGCTGGTCCCCTGGTCACAGGCTAAGAGCCCAGGGTCTATGGCAGAGTATCCCTGTCTCAGCTTCTTCTTCTGGTCACTTAGTCAGTATCCGGGCGTAACTACAATGGTAGTAGCCATAGCAGTCTCTATGGGGCCCGCAGTGCCAGGGGGCCCCAGCATCTAGGGTATTGGGTGTGTATTTGATGTGGATATGCTGTACGCTGTGGTATGCTCTCCTCCTGCTCTGTAACATGCTGCCTGCAGATAGGACACTATGTACAACCTGCTCAGCTCCTGTTGCTTTATAGCATTGTGAGTGCAGATAGGACACTGGCTGACTATCTTATGTATATCAGGTCCCACCCTAATAACGAATTGGGCTAGTTGAAAATCAACCCAAACCTAGTTGACCTGTTATAAGAAGTCCAATGGAGCTTCTCACCTTCCAGACCCTCAGGCTGATCTTTTACATATCTATTATCAATGGTAAATCGACACCTATATATCAAATGAGATGACAAAAAAAGCACAATACAGCTTGGGAACATCCCTCTATGGAAGGAATTACAAAGAGATGCGTCTGTGGAGTCGGAGATTTTATTTTTGTGTTTTCCTGAGTCTAGATAATACAATGTTCCATTATTCATAACCACTATTTTACCATAGATTGTACATTGCTTGTCTGTTAGAGAATTAACACACATCAAAATGTTTCTGTTCATCCCGGAGTCTACATTCCTATATGAAAAAGTTTACCTTACAGCATAAACATATTTCTGTGACAATGCCCCAAAATAAAATCGCTTTCGATTGTGATGCCCCGTCTCTCTCATTCTCTCTCTCTCTCTCCCCGAATGTTTCGGTGACTTTGGCGGCGCGTTCGTACAATAGAATAGAAAATCGCTGCCTGCTGCGGAGGCATCATCTCCCAAACGTTATCGGGGTGAGATAACATTCTGATTCCAGATACAATGTATCGAATGTATATATTTCCATTGTTGTTTTGAAGGTTTGCAATCTAAAAACAGCAGATGGCAGTTCATCATTTCATTGGTGAACAGTTAAATCACACACAGATTTGTTTGTCTTCGAAATCCTACACTGCTCAGCGGCGGAGCGATGCATAGACAGATGGCGGTGGACTGTGAGGAGTAGTGAGGTGTCTAGTGAAAACAAAAGGGACACACAGTTGTCCACTGGGCCAAGAGATGTTAGAAGGTGCTGAGAAGATGCAAGACAAAAGGTGACGAGGACGAGCTGTCGGATAGGTGCAGCATATGAAGGATTTTTTTTTTTCGTGTTGATGTAACCGATTCATGCCTTGATAGAAGTTATTAGAAATTATCTGTTCTAAGTATGGTTAGAACTGCTCCCTGAATTCTTCTATGTAGCATCTACGCAATCATCTACAAGTACGCCCTTATTAGTAATGTAAAATTACCTTCTACACATAGGGGCACATTTACTAAGGGTCCGAACAGCGCATTTTTGTCAGGTTTCCTTTTTTTCCGATTTGGCCTGAATTGCACAGGGGATTTTGGTGCACGCGATCGGATTGTGGCGCAACGGCGCTGGCTTGTATGTGACACGAATCGGGGGCCGTGGACGTCGGACAACCCGACTGCTTCGGACAAACCGCAGAATTTATAAACCAAATTGTGTCGCAAGATCAGCACTCACATGCACCGGGAAGAAGAAGGTGAACTCCGGCAGACCTCAGCGGGGGAAGTGACACATGCTGGAAATTGGACGCACGATCTTAGTGAATAGCGGCAGCTACGAATCCTCGTCGTACATTCTGGATCGGTGGCGTCAATGGGACGGGTAAGTAAATGTGCCCCATAGGGTTTAAATCACCACAACTATAGTATATAAAAAGTATAAATTTAATTTTGATCAGATTAAAGGGGTTTGCCCATTAAAGAAAATTCTCAAATTATAATCCCCTGCTGATGTTTACACAATAAATATAATTTATAACCCTTACTTTACAATTTTACTCAGTGTTACTGCATTTTTAGCACCTATTAATTCCAGAGTGTGAGCGGGGGCTTTCTGAGCAAACACTTCAGGATCCCTCTGTGCTGCGAGATGCTGTGGGCGGACAATGTGCTTAGATTATCAGGGTACAGGGTTTATCTAGACTTTTATTTAGCATCTAAAACATAGAAAAAGAGAGATGAGGTTCCATGGATATAAAAAAAAATGACACTTTGCTAACTCAGCTACAACAGTAGCTTACACACTTACAGTTAGCTCTGCTACATGCCTCCTTCCCCTGCTATAAAGATCTTATCTGTAGCCTGTAGAGTAAGTCCATGCTTGCAGGAAGTGTCTGTGTGTGAGCTGAGCTTGTAATAGAGTAGGGAGGTGCAGGAGGCAGAGAGCACTGCAGTGTGCAGACATCAGAAGTTATTCATGAGAAGTATCTGTCCTGCCCGACCATAAAAATCTGAAGATTTATGGTCGGATCTCGGGGGCTGACAGGTTGTAATTAGATCTGAGAAATGCTGTATTTTTGTTAATAACAGTGAATTAGTGAACATATTATTTTGTTATCCTGAGTATATTTAAGAATCATGTCTTCGTGGGAATACCCCTTTAAGATTTACAATTAACAACTATTAAAAATAGGAACAGTCCAATTTCAAATCGGGATACAGACACCGGAGACCACTGGTATTAGAATATATAAGACTGGTTTTGGTTTAATTCTTCTTTTTTTCTAACAAATTATTAGGCCCTAATGTCATAGAGTTTGTTACTGTGGCTCCATACGCTATATTGACTACCAACTGAGATATGACATATGGTTTTTGTACTCTTGGCTGCAAAAGTTTAAACTATATTCTTCTTTGTCTAACATTTGGAAATGTAAACTGTCAGTTAGGGTCCTGAGAGAACTGACTAAAAACAATTGTACATTGTATTTTATGTGGTTATTGTTCTTATTATATTAATACACACATTTGTTTCAATAAAATATAATTGAAAAAAAAAGAATATATATCATTGATGACGCTATAGTGAAGGGGGACACGCTATTGTATAGTTATGGCTGCATTGGAAAGATGCCACCAGGAAAGACTGGGGACTGACCATAGAGTTTAGAACTTAATTATGACAATAATTATTTTACTGGAAATAACAGCCCCACTTTCTAACTCACACCTTTATCTCTCAGTCCACCTACATGCGGATGACAGGAAGAGAGACTGTCCGAGCCATAAACATGGGTAAAAGTAGGACCGGCTCGAAGTTGTGAGGTTCCAGTGGTAGGCTCCCACAAGGGGCTGGACAAACCATGGTTGTAGCCATTAAAACAACATCTACCACATGTCGCCAAACAATGTTTGTCTGTATACTTATACTATTTAACATGGAGGCCCAATCTCTTTGAACAGCTTGGACCTATAGCTCAATTAACCCATGACTGACTATATTTGTGAATCATATGACCCCTTCCACTCTTCAGCAATGAGACTCTACAATTGGTGTTTATAAGGAGTCAATATTTCTTTTCTTTTCAAATCTCTTTTTATTGGTTTTTTAACATTTTCTTATCCAGAAACAAATAATATAACAACAGGATACAAACACATTCACATCCATTGTATATCCGAAAAGTGACATTGTTTCTTCCTGACATATACAACTAGGTTAGAGAGTCGAAAACAAGTTGAAAGACACAACCAATTTCCATAAGACACACATTGACGCTCTAACAGAAAGTAATAGAACTTTTCAACAATACAGGCGGTCCCCTACTTAAGAACACTCGACTTACATACGACCCCTAGTTACAAACGGACTTCTGGATATTGGTAATTTATTGTACTTTAGTCCTAGGCTACAATAAACAGCTAGAACAGTTATCACTGGTGTCTGTAATGAAGCTTTATTGTTAATATTGATTCTTATGACAACCCAAAATTTTTAAAATCCAATTGTCACAGAGAACAAAAAAGTTCTGGCTGGGATTACAATGATAAAATATACAGTTCCGACTTACATACAAATTCAACTTAAGAACAAACCTACAGACCCTATCTTGTATGTAACCCGGGGACTGCCTGTACTGTCTATTCTGTGAGGACTGGAAGTAATAGTACTGGTCACATGACACCGTTGGAGAGCAGAAGTGAGTGGATAACCCAGAAAATTTAACCCCAAATTAAGATGTTTAACTTCACTTTAGGCTACTAATACATGTTTTTTTTTGTACTTTTTTAACTTTGAGGCACCTTGCCTAATTTAAATCTTATTGGTAACCCTCGTAAAGTATATCACAAGATAATTTAAGGTAAACTTTTAGATTATTTATCCTCCATTTTCATCTTTATTTCTTTTATTTAAATATTTTTCGGGGAAACTTTTAGTTTATTAAAACTACATTCTAGTCTTTATAACTGTAAATTAGAATTTTTTGGACTAAATCCAAAGTATTACATTGAATTTAGAAGATTCTGTATTCACTTACTTCATGCCATAACAAGTCCTCGGTTTTGCTGGTTCAACTCATTTCCGGCACTGTTAGATTAGATATCAATACATTTTCTCCCATAATTTTCAATAAGATATGATGCTTTGGAAAAATGTATCACTTCATTTGAAATATTTTATAAATTGGATTCCTGCTGCCACAAATGATATTCATAAAATAACTTATGAAAGAGCTCATATTGAGATGAAATCTAAAGGAAATGTTCAATAAACAGCAATAGTAAAATAATAATCGTAAAGAAATTCCTAGAAAGGTGAGTAAAACCCATATTGTCATATTTGCAGAATTTGAGTTCTTAATAGACTACAAGATAGTCTTCGCTCTTCTGTTTTAACATTGCTTGCGGAATGTTTCTACTCATATATAATTTATTGTATATGAATGAAGAGACATCTATGAATGGTTCATTATCATCTCAGAAGTCTTGCGTTATCATCTCATACACCAGAGATGTTACAAAGCATTGTTACAATGCCTAATCGTCTTCTTATTTCCACATGAGCTCACAGGTTTCCACAGCACAGTGGAAGGAGGAGAAATAGATTTATGTCTGCTGAAAACACGTCTCGCTGTCTCCAAAAATGAGATGCCGTTTATATCAGCAATGGCTTCTTGGAGGGAACATTAATGAATGGATAGAGGTTAGAGAGCCGTCAAGAATAAATTTACTCCTTACCCACATTTGATAAAAGGATGAAATATCTTACAACTCGCACATCTATTAAGATTCCGTTAGGCTGTTGTGTGAGGCACAGCCGCCTAAGGAAGCCCAAAGACTGTAGGAGGAGATAAAACAGGAAGTGTCTGACAAATGTCACTTCCTGTTTTGGATTCCTATTGACTCAATGGAAATCCCATTGTCTCTTTTAATGAGAGTGGTAGAAAGTCTTTCTTGACTTCTTTTAGTGAAGGCTGCATTGTATTTTTAGGCCCCTGCTCTTGACTGGGAACTCGGAGAACTTTCAACCAGGGATTCCAACTGAACATCATCTTTGTGTCATAATGAGCGCGAAAACCAGCTTGATCATTTACATTTGTTTGTTTGTTTTTTGCTTGGCGCCTGCAAAATGTCAATGAGAAAATAATAATTCATGAGGCAGCTGTGGTGAATTAGAATTTCTGATGTAGGAAAGGACCCGTAGGCTGCTTACTTAACGCATGCACGTGTAGCACGAAAACACGGTTTTACAATGAGCATCGCTGGATCCCAGTTTCCCCCTCATTTTGCCTCTACGCTGAGTTTAGCTTCTTCGTATTTCTACACCTCTGTCAATTAGTCCCTTAAAAACACAGGCGTCTTTTCACTTTACTTGGAACATCAAACTAAATTGTGCATTTAGTACTAATGATGAGAGCTGTTGTTTTGTGATCGGTATATATTGCTGGTTAATGACCTGAATAGGAGTCAGTGGGACTGGAAAACTCCATAGCAAGAGGAAATCCCCCAAGAAAATTAATATTTAAGCAAAGATTAATAACCATGCATTCTTGAGTAAGTATTTTTGCACTCATTGTTACAAGCTGTTGAGTCTATAGTCTTCAGTTTTGGTTAAGTTTTTGGAATCTTCACGATCTTCACTTTCCGCTATCTTCAGCTAAGTTGTATACTTTAATTAATGGTAAAATGAATGAACTTTGATCATACCATCCTCCACTGGAAAAATGTTAAGAATAACATTGCTACCTAGTGCTAACTTCACATATTTGAACACAAAGTTGAGCAGCTTGGAGTATGTTAATATTGGTATAAACAAAGTCTTACCTTCTGTATTCTGTAACCTTTGGAAGAGCCAAACAAGGTTCCACCATCATAACACGGTTCGACAATAACTTTGTTAAGCTTCCATCTCCCTGTCCACACGTATGTAGGTAAATTCATCCCTATTTGACTTTTGAGTTAATTCTTCCTCCATTGGCTATCAAATTATCCAATGTAGTTATCATCTAATTCAATGGAACCAACCACTATTGTGCCATGTTTTTCTAAAACCTTGTGTCTTGCCTTAAGTGGCCTGCCTCTATTGTATTGAGGGTCTTATTTGTAAACTAAATTGCCCATTTGCTTTCCGAAGCTGTATGCTGCATGCACAGTTGACCACCAGCTATTCATGTCAACACCCATCTACTCTTAATGAAGAGAGCAAAGAAAGACAATTTTCAAACAATACTGACTTTGGCTTCTCTCTCCAAAGAACATGCTTACACATAAGAAAGTCAATTGGTCCTGCCAAGATTTTCTGGCTTGGCCAATTGTTATCTTATGTGTATGGGGTGAACGGGGGGTCGATACTTTTTGTCACTTTGTGCTTCCATGTAATATCAAGATAACGTTTAACAAACAAAATGGTCACACATAGTCCATAGTCACTGCCTATCCTCATATACTGTATAACTTATTTGGGTAAAGTCTTTACAATGGTAAGATGAGCAGTGTCTGAGAGTGGCATCCATAGATGTTTACTAGATTTGCAGGTTTGTCCAACATTACATTTTTGAGAATGTGGACCCCCAACTCTTTATTTCTTTTAGCTGCCATGCTATAAACTGATTACATAATAAAGTAATGTGCATAACACGGACATGCACACATGAATACATATACCCCACAAGTATTGATTTTTTCATATATAACTCCATTAGGTAAAGTTTCTACTATATTTAAACAGGAAGTCTCTGACCAGTGTCACTTCCTGCTTACTAAGTGGGTCTAGAGTTGAGTTAACTGATCCTGCCAAGACAGCCTTGGCTAACTTTATTTCTTATGCTTTGTGAAGTCATGTAATATTCTTATGATGTAAAATCGTAATGTAAATCATGGACATGCGTAGATTCATACCAATGTTCCATAGTCATTGCTTATCCTCATATATAAGAGTTTTCACTGTGTTTTGAGCTTTTTTGGGTATAAATGAGTCGATAAAGATGGACAGATATGGAAGATTTGACGTCCTTTTTATGGGAAGTAGTATTAACAGAGTAGTCTTATAGTAAAGAGGTCTTGACGGCACACTCGGAGTTGTTGGCAGTTGTATTCCCGCTTACTTCCTGTACAGCTATTCACACTTGTTGGCACTGTCAGAAATTGAGCTGTGACTAAGAGAGAAGGAGAAATGAGTCTAAATACACGCACTGAGCGGACCATTCATAGCCATTTATAACACGTCGCTAGTTACCATAATCAAACTTTATAGTTGTAGAATGAAATGCATCCAGTCCAGATATAAACTCACTGAGTGAGAAGTGATGTCTTTACTATACATAAAGGACAGATAATGGACACTATGATCTGCCAATGAAAATGCACTGACAGGAAACGCTGGACATTCTTTCGAGAAAACCAGTAACATGTTCCTCCCGTTAGGTATATTTGTTATTTTCATTTATTCATGAGTCACTAGTAAGGAAGTAGGAAAGAACATTTGGTCTGAGCAGTGACTTTTTGAGCGTCCTTCTGGGCCAGTATCTGATGTTTTTTCAGTTAAGATTTTTTCCTTTCTCATGGACACTTCTGGTCTGGTTTCCAAGTGTTTTGCACATATCGTAACAGAAAGAAATGTGCAGTTTACATAAAACCATTTATTTATTTTTATATGTCTTCCGTTTTCGGTGGAGACAATGCTAAGTGGCCGTGTGACTCGATTTGTGCAGGAAAACTACTTTTTTTTGTTCCAACTTTTCAAGAACCTACAAGTTTAATTATCTTGCCATCATAGCTTTTGCCAATATGCCAAATAACTCATAGGGCTTTTACTTTATGCCAAGGCCTTGTGTGATAGGATTACGGCACCACCAACAACATTAAAAATAAAGCTTTGAGACATTTTATATATTGTTGTGCAAAAAATGTTAACATTTTTCTTGATTTTACATTGCACAATAGTTGTGTTATATCAATGCAACTAATATACTCAGGAGATTTATAGAATGTAACTTTTAAAAAATTGTAATATAACACAAATTGGTATTGAAGACACAACAAATTAAACAACCAATATGCCAACCAACCAATCTTGATAGATTAGGAGATAAGTATGTCAAACGAATATCCACCAAAACTATCTTCTACTCTAGTGTACTAGTGTACTGGAGCATTGATTTCATTTTCATATGTTTGAAAAAAGATACATGTCCATCAAGTTCAGTTAAGGAAGGGATTTGATGAGTAAGAGATTTAGGGAAACAATTCTTTATAACATAACCATCAATGTTATTTAGAAGGACATTGGAATTTAAGGGACATACTGAGCAGGATCTGCTCTTCTTTTAGCTTCTTATGTCATGTTTTTTCCAAAAAAAAGGATTTTAAAATTATGGGTTCATAAAAAAACCCTTGGGTGGCCAGGATGGCACGGAACGGAGAGATCGCAGTGCTGGTGCCCAGGAGGGACTCCGGAGGTAAGTACATGTTTGTTTTTGTTAGCCCGCTCCAATCCCGACCACCCAAGGGTTAATTTTATAGCCTGGGACAACCCCTTTAATGAAGCCTGGAGCCACATAGGCTATTTTGCATAATTTTAAAGCCATTAAGCCATAAGAAGCTTGAAATCTGCTCCAAAATATATGGAATCTTAAAAACCTTTGATCCTAGAGTACGGACAGAAGAGTGTTTTGATATATATTGCGTACAAAATTGGATAGTCTACTGAATTAGATATTACCATGAATTTCTGATAAGTGTTATTGGAACATGGTGGGACACTAACCTTGTGATTGTATAAAATAAGTATATTATGAAAAGCAAAACTTATTGGTGCAGATAATGCAACACAAGAAATGGTGGTTCTACAGGCTTAACTAAAAAGGTATATGCAAAAGTGAAAACCTTAAGGTTTGTTGCAGCCTTCCTTGGTTGGGCGATGTGGAGTTGTCCAAATAATGCAGAGGATATTGGTGGCTAAAAAAAGAGGGACATTAGTGGTTCTAATAGATCGATCAAATAGATCCATCAAATTGTGGAGTCAAACCAGTGATGTAAACTGAGAATCAATAAGTAAAATGGCTACATGTTTCGTCATTGAACAGCATCTTCTTCAGGCCATTTCTGGAGAGACATGGAGCAGTCATAGGGATTTTGCTCACAGCTCCACATCTTTCCAGAACTGGCCTGAAGAAGATCTGGTTCTGGTGTTGAAACGTGTAGCCATTTTACAAATTGACACTCCTAATATACACTCCGTTTACATCACCGGATTGACTGCTCACTATAATTGATCATTTAGAACCATTTATGACCCAGACCATGTAGCAGACCACTATCCCTTTTCCAGGACTTCTAACCCATGAATACGGAAAATCTCAAGACGTTACAATTTATTTTACGAACACGATATCCACTAAATATCGTCATATAAAATTCATATATTGAGTTGTAAATGGACACCAGGAATCGTTGATGAGAAAACTGATCGACCCAATAATTAATGTGTTTAATTTTTTTACCTGCCATTGTAATCAGGCAGAATATAGTGGGCACAGCTTGTTTAGAGTCCCCGAGCCCTCTCATTTGTCTCTCTGGGTACAAATACTAAATGGCCTCTAATTGCTGTCAATTTTTTTTATTATTAATGAGATTGCTTATTGAACAATTACTCTAAATTCCAAACTCAAAGAAAGCGAAATTAATTTTTGTCTCGTTGGCATCAAAGTATCAGAAACTGTTTAATTATATTTGCCACTCATCTTGGGCACAGATCTCTGCCCAAGTGGGATTAATCAAAGAGAACGATAAATTGCAATGGCTACAGGTTTGTGCAACCACTCAGCAAATCATGAGTGGCTCTAACAGGAAATTGGCTGTGTTCGCTTCACTTCTAAGAAAAACATCGAAATTTTCGTTGGATGCAATGTTATTCCCTATATATTCCGAAGCAAGGAAAGAGCTGTGAAGATTGAGGTGGGTGGGAAAAAATACCCTCACTACTTGAAATGTATTTCAAACCACCTGGAAGCAACAATGTACATTCAACACTGTGGCAAAGGCAGAAAGCTATTTTATAAGGCAAGGAATTCGTGAAGCGAAAGAAGGGAGGGGGCTTTCTCAAATTTGGCTTGATTAGGACAAAATTTTCTTGACATGATTAGCTTGGTTTTCAGAGCAGGAAAAGGGAGATGTAATCAGATACAATCACTGGAAATCATTAAGCCCCCTACTTTATAGGGTCGGCCCTGTGAAAGTTGTTTAAAAGGAAGAAAGGGGAAATTATCTCATTCAGCGGGTAATGGCTGTAGATGGTAGCACCTCGGGATAAAATACACTGTATCGATGGAAGGTGGATGTGGATAGTTGTTCTTTTTTATATTCAGCTCATTTCTTTACTATAACATTTATATCTAATATGTATCAAGTAAAAATTCTTTTAACATCTGAAATTGTAAAATTGCTTTATACACAACGTAATGTATGGGAAATGGAGCCAGATCACTGGGCAGAAAGAGACATTTTGAGTGTCAGCTTGTGGCAGGATTGGGCAACCATATGCATTGGTGTGGAGATCATTATTGATGAACCTGAGCCATGCGCAGTAGAGACTGATCACATCGAGTTGGGAGGCCCATTATTACATATCCTTCTGAAAAACTGAGATATTGGATATTAGTGGTTTAGGAATCTATAGGAAGTTAGGAGGACAATTGTATTTAAAAAGTGAAGTGTTTGTGTTCATACCGCATATATTGTTTATAAAAAAACACATATTAGGGATGACATATCTTTGTAGAAGAACTATAGGCAAAATTAGCCAGCTCCTTTATCATAAAAATTACTTTGATATTTATGTTAATATGGCAGAAGTTCTCCAATAGACGATACCAGAGACCCTCTAGGCATCATGCCCTCCGGGGACTTGCCACCTCTGCCCCCTCCTGCTTTCTGTTACTTACTGCTGCAAGTAGCATTGGAAGTCCATAGTGAAGTTATCAAGAGGGGAAGTGCTGGAGTCGGCATCAGGTGTGTTAAAGGTTCACTAGTCAGCGTAATGCAAGAGACTGGAGGGGCTCTGGTAACGTCCCACAGAGCACTTCTACCACATTTACATAAATATCAAAGTAACTTTTGTAAAAAGTGTGTCAGCTAATATCACTTATTAAGAAATGCCTGTAGTAGGAATTTTGATTTCTACAAAGCACTGATGGTGAAAATGAAGTGGCTAATTTCTTTTAAGTGGAACAAGAAGAACAGAAGAAGACCAAATGTTCTACTACAAGTTCCATTTGTCAAGGAACAAGGTCAGCAACAAGTAGCTAGAGGCAGTAACCACAGGAAAATCCATGGGAACTAAACATATTAACAACTATATTGTACTGTATCTAACACTCAACAGACACAAGGCTTTGCAACTTGAATCGGGGACCGCAAAGACAATGGGTTAATGAAACTGTATCAGCAATTGCCGTGTGAACTACCTTCATTTACAATGGCTAATGAGATCAGAACCAGTAGAAAGGTATGATCCAAGGAGACACAAAGTAAAACTAATTGTAGCAGGACCCCAAGATCAAATGGCATCCAACCAGGACCATAAGTGGTGCGCATTAGATACAATGGGCTGGCAGAAGCTGTTTTCTTGCATGAAATGTTAACCTTTTGATTTACAACAAATAATTCTCATATATGGTAATGAGGAAGTGTAATATATTGTAATTAGTTTGTATCCATTACTTATCTCACATTTGTGGGACCAATGCTGAACCAACTTGCTAATTTGTAGAAGCACTACTATTCCATATCTACACTGCATGTAAAGGGCTGAAATTCCAAAAAATGTAAAAAATTCTTACCAAAATTTTCTATCCTCCTATATAAACTGAGTCATAAATGTAACATTACAATAAGTTAACGTAAATATTGTATTATTTTTCCCTTTTGTTAAACAAAAAATAAATGATTGTCCCAAATGATTGCTATATACTACAGTGTCTGTCAGCTGAATATGCAGTGGAATAACTTTTGAAGTAAATGAACACTCAAAGTGTCAGTTTTACTTCTGCCGTTTTTGTTTTGCAGGAATGAGTACCACCCCCAGTGTATACTCCGCAGATGGACTTCTTTCTGCATCACTGGAGCTGAGATTGTGTCACAGGTGCCTGTTAGAGTGAATGGATGGTCAATCAGCTGCTAGGGCGGCGTCCAAGATCTTCATTTTAACTCACTGACTTCGTTCAGTGCTTGTTATAGAAGTCTTCTGACTAGTGGTTATCTATTCTGTCATTGTTCTTTTTCTCTGTATACGAACCCTTTGTTTCTACCCTGGACTATTATTTGCATTATGCCTTTACCTCACCACCATCTTGGTTTTGACTCCGTTTGCATGACCTCGCTATCTGTCTGTCTCTCCTTGTTTGTTTATCTTTCTGTTCTGTGTATGAACCCAGGGTAGTGACCATTACCCAGTTGTCACTAATAATTTACAGAAGAGTCAGCATGAAGACAGGGACAAGGTTATTGGTAGTGTAAGGCTTTCACCACTTCCCTGTCCTGACAGTAAACCATTGACAGGCTCCTAAAAGAGCTTTATGTCACTAGAGACAAAATCCCTTGGGTTCGAATTGCTGGTGACCAAGGCATTCAGCAGAACAGGGGATCCCACCTCTGACTTAAATGATACAGGACGCACCATCTTGTCAACACAACACTGTCCCAGAAATCCAAAAAAGGACAAAATACTGAATAATGAGTTTATACTGCACCCCATTGATTTCCATGAATTTCCGGAACGACGTGTGCCAGAAGTCCTATTCTCTGTAGGAGTTGTGACTCCTCATTCTATCAACCGTTACCCAACGGTCATACTCTGAGTCAGTAGTGGATCATAATATAGGCAGTTTGGACAGTAGTCTGGTGCCCAAGCATTCTAGAGGGCCCTGAGCCGCCCAAATTACCCACCAAAAGTGCCTTCACACCTGAAATCCTCATATATCTGTTCCTGCTCTCAATACACTTGTACAAAAGAGCCATTTCAGGACCTTCTAACGGTCCTGAAACCACAAATTGAAAGCAGCAGAAGGAACACATCCTCCATTCCCCAAGAAACCGATTCTAGTACCATATGTAATGGAGAAACCTGGAGTTGGTGACGGCACTCAGGATAAATGAGTGACAGAACACAGGGGGGCAAGCACAAAGAGAAGGGCACAACCCTAGTTTAACATTGTCAAGTGAACATATATATATATATATATATATATATACATATATATATATATATACATATATATATATATATATATATATATATATATATATATATGATCCAGAATCATGATGAGACTCTCACCTGAATCCAGATGAGTAAAAACCTTGTATCAGAAGGTGGCAGCCAGTCCAAGCATTAGCCTCACTCGAGCGGACCCAGGTATCCACGTGGTGGAGGGTAATGGTGTGCAGACCAATACGGGAAGGAAGGGAAATGCCACTCTCATTTCATTGACACATTTGAGCGCCGGTCCTCCACTTTCCCTTCCTTCCCGTACGGGTCTACACACTAGTACCATATGTAGGAAGTGATTCCAGATTTATATGGTCTATAATATTCATACAGCCCATGACCAATGGCATATTAATCCGCCACTGGTGAGTGATAATTTACCTCTCACCCAGTTGTTAGGGGACAAACGTATGAAAGTACAACAAACCCAAACCTCTTAAATTTTTGTAAAATGTGTCACCTTTGGCTCCTAGGTGTACTGGTTCCTAAAGAATGCTAATACAGGCGGTCCCCTACTTAAGAACACCCGACTTACAGGCGACCCCTAGTTACAAATGGCCCACTGGATGTTGGTAATCTACTGTGCTTTAGCCCCGGGCTACAATAAACAGCTATAACAGTAATTAAAGATGTCTGCAAAGAAGCTTTATTGATGATCCTGGTTCTTATGACAACCCACATTTTTAGAATCCAATTGTCACAGAGACCAAAAAGAATTTGGCTGGAGCTACAATTATAAAATATGCAGTTCCGACTTACATACAAATTCAACTTAAGAACAAACCTACAGAACCTATCTTGTACGTAACCCGGGGGCTGCCTGTATTCCAATCATGTAAGTCTGACCCTAAACACTTGTCTTTTGCCAACATCTCGCCAGCCCTTTAAATCCGATGCAATTCTCAATATTTTGAAGGAAAACTTCCTATAGAATATATGTCAATAGATCAAAAAAAAGACACGGCTCGTCTGACAGGCGGTGATAATATGCACATTACGTACAATATTTGGTATGCTGGAAGTAACTTGCTTTCCGCATGTTTCTCTTGCAGAAAAGATAGGTTTACTGATATTTCCATTAATAACCCTGACAGCGATTCCCTATTCGGAAAGCGTACAATCCATTTTCCCATCCCGAAGTCATAATTATTTTCTAAAAAAGAAATAGAATCTCTCAAAGTTTAACAGCTGTTAAAACCAATTTGCATGTTTTTCGCAATTGTTAAAATCTTTAGCTAACACTTGTCAAGAAAAAAAATCTATGCACTGGACTGTAATTATGATAATTAGCCAGAAAATGATGCTATCTAATACCTTATTGAAGCCTTGCGTTAGCAGCATATAGTGGCTTGGAATGATTTATCGTAATTCTGTGTTATGGAATCGTTAGAAAATGACATGGTGAATAAAATGGATGCTTCTACCCATCTGGGAATAAATATGATGCTCTATATATGCAAATATATGATTGAATTGGATGTGTCGGCTTGTGAGGCTGGCACTAACATAATAGTAGTACTTATAGATGAAGTTCTCAGAAGTACTCAATTACATTGGGCTTTTTGCTTTCCAGGAATAGAGGTTTTTTTTTTAATATAAAACTTTTGGTCTATTTCCATATTGAATAAAATTGACCCATTTGGGTTACGTAACATGGTGGAACTGTTTAGGCTCGGAATAGGCCATGAATATCTTAACTGTGAGTTGAATCAGTCGTTGGGCCTAACACCACACACAGATGGTTCCATGATCTTTGTAGTGTCTGTGAGATGTAACTCCAGGAGCAGCTCCTATTAAAGTGAATTGGAGCAGCTCCTGCAGTTTCAGCTCAATGTCACTTGACAAAGTCCATTTCCTCAACTCCCAGCTCCGCATAATGCCAGACCAAACAGCAGATGCACACAGAGGGGGTTATTTATCATTTCCTGGGTTTTTTATGGTTTCAATGTAGTCATATTGAGAGTTTTTGAGACTTTTCACTGATAAAAAGTCTCATAGGACTATATACACCTCTTCATTCATCTGGCCTAAACATAGTGCAACAACATGAAAAGCCAGATTCATGACTTGAGACTTTTGCAAAAAGTGCGCCAGCGTATGATAGCCCCGCCGCTGCAAATTCGCAGCCCGATACATGAAGAGGCTTCTGCCTCTTCATGTATCAGGCTGCCAGTTGCGCAGCGTTTATCCTACGCCAGGCGGGGCGTGAAAAGTCGCCGGCAGCAGCGAGTGCACAGGCACGGGGACAGTAACGCCCCGCGCCGGCCCACTCCCGTCCGGCCGCGCACCCCCGCTCAGCCGGCCGCGCCCCCCCTCCACGCCCCTGCACGCCCCACTGCCGGTGCGCAGAGGTCCTGATAAATATGCCCCAATGTCTCTCCGGTCCTCTGCTGGTCCATGTGCTGAGATGTTTTATGCATTTTGAGACTTTTTTGGGACTTAAAAAAAAATCCCAGACAGAAAATAGAACATTTTATTAAATTGCCAAGGGCAATTTACTGAATCTAATGGGCAGTAGAGCTCGAAAATTAGACATAGAACTGTCCCAAGGAGCTGGTCTAATGATAAATAACCCCCAAAGTCTAGATGTCAGACACTTACAGGTCGGATATTGATAGCCTCCCCCAAGTATAGGATATCAACCCCTTTCATTTTTACATTCTGGTGCCTCAATTTCAATTTACATTATTAGATAACCTTCTCTGATTTTTGGTACGGCTTCATAAGGAAACGGCTACAATCCTACAGAGAGCTGTCAGTATTAGCCTTGTGATGTGGATGGGGGCAGGCAGAGCACAGAGCCTGTGATGTTAAGCTTTTAGGAAATAGCTGCAGAACACTGACTAATGTCATAGAAGGGGCTATCTTTTTGGCAATTTCTCCAGCACATTCAAGAACCTTGTGAGACTGAATGGAGCATACAGGCGGTCCCCTACTTAAGAACACCCGACTTACAGACGACCCTTGGTTACAAACGGACCTCTGGATGTTGGTAATTTACTGTACTTTAGTCCTAGGCTACAGCAAGAGGTGTCTGCAATTAAGCTTTATTGTTAGTTTTTTAAAATCCAATTGTCACAGAGACCAAAAAAAATTTGGCTGGGGTTACAATCATAAAATATACAGTTCTGACTTGCATACAAATTCAACATAAGAACAAACCTACAGAACCTATCTTGTATGTAACCCAGGGCCTGCCTGTATATAGGAGCCTGGAATGGACAATTTAACTACTGACCCTAATGTCGGGTTTAAAAGGTTTTGCCACTCTTTAACATAAATGTGCCTTTGCTGCCTTAATAATAGTCCCTGAATGTTCGCCAATTGATTCATTATCCCTGATTCTTACTTTATTGCTGTGTGCAGACTCTCTGTGGATCTTTGTTTACATGTCTCTGCACCAATAAATAGGAGGGACTTGCAGCAGGAGTTTTTCCCCCTCCCTGTGTCTGTCAGTGAGATAGACTGAGAGAAAAAACACACTGGAGGCTGCCATTAGGATGGGCTGGAGGAGTGAGAAACAGGAAGTTGTGTATATGTGCATAGAGCAGCATGTGGATAACAGGGAAAGGCTGAAGCTCTCACAAGAGGCAAAGACACAAGTACATATACATGCAGAGACATGTCTAATGGAAGAGATTTATTGGAAAAATGGCCAACCCCTATAAATACAGTATGTGCAATATATGTCTGATACATGTGAGCCCAACTCTAGGAGTTACATCTCCTCCAGCACCCATCTTGTGAATACATTTCTAGGGGAGTTTCGAGAATAGTAACCAGTAAGAATCAACTACAAGTTTTGGAAGTGCAATTGAAATGTAGATGATATAGATGATATTTCTAGAGGTGGGGACAACATCTGTTTATCAAAGATATGAATGCCCTTTTAATTTCTGTAAATGACTAATTCTTCTTCTAGTTTAGTAGTCCATATGGACCAGCAGGTATTGTTGTCCTATTAGAATTATAGCATCCAGACTGTCAGCCCCAAGTTATCTGTGCAAATTTGACTTACTGTGAACACAAAGTGGGCAATCGACTTAGGGATACCATTTACTCTTGTGGTAGTCTCATTAAAAGTATTGATATTTGCAAAGAGACTTGAATGACCCCCTTCCTAAATAATAAACATTAAAACTACTTTGAGTAATAATCTTTATAGAGCATGTTCAATTCCTAGATCTGCAACTCTCTTCCCTGGAATAGTAACAGGAGTGTCAGAACTCGCAAATTGTTCTGATGGGATCAGGTTTCTGGCTTCTGTGCCGGTAAACCATACTCAGAGCTGCCTGTGCTTGACAGCTCCCTTTCTGATCTTTGGGAAAGCTGGGTGTGTCTTTGAACTCGTTTTGTCTGCACTTGTGGTTTGAGTGATGGGCGGCTGAGCCAGTCAGTGCTGGGGGTAGTGTCCATTACTGCCTTATATTCTGCCCAGCAACCAAACAAAAGAGGTTTCCAATTTGACTGGGGCATGAAACTCTTCCACGTAGACATGTATTATGAGAACACTGTAAACATTGCTGCTGCATGTTTCTCCATAGCCTCCCATACTTGACTATATACAAGTTAGTAAAGGTGTGAAATACACAATGCTTTCGATTCAACAGTCATACACTAAGTCATTTAGTAATCTGTAGGTCAGTATTTGTGGTTGCTGCACCACCCAGTGTCCCAAGGTTGATCCGGCGCACTAACCACTACCACGGCGCACACCAAGTGATTTCCTCTCTCTCGGCTGGATATTGACACAACCTAACCAGCCCCATACAAGGTCTTGTGGACCTGTTTGTTAATCATTTTGACCTTAGGTAGAGAGTAGTATGCTCTTGAAACTCGCAGTCCACTTTTACAAAAATAAATATTGACTGTTTTACATACAATCTGTCTTTTGTGGTGCATCTTCTCATAACCCTGTTCTTTATACAAAAAATGTTTCCATTGACTATACACTAACCTACTGATAATTTACGCCCTTGAAAGTGAATTAAAGTGTTGAGAGAGGTTGGTGGGTCCGCCTGGTTTTTGAGCCTAGTCCCAACTGTGACAACTTAGTCTAAAAATTCACATTTTGTAAGGTGTCTACTGCCCATCCCTTCTCTGCTGTGGAAAAATGCATCCCCGTAAGTAACCAGAGCTTAGTAAAACATGCACACAAGCCGTTGCTCACGACCTTCCAAGATTATTTATTATGAGACTAAGAAAATCTCAAAGTATATCTATCGTAATTTGTTCTTCATTTAATTAAATTTCTGTTTTACCTACAGACATGTGTAGTGTGCCATATCCTTTCCAGATCTAATCTAAAGCTTTACTTCCAGTGTTTCAAAGTGATACACAAGATTTAGCCTAAGCCTCTTTACTTTATATTCTTATCTGTAACGTTGAGACTACTTACGTTGAAAAGAAAAGTCACTGAAGCATGTTGTTGTCTCTTGGGGATATTTTTATACATTTTGTAAAAAACTTAGAACTGCAGCTATTAATATAGTTTTACATCTAATACTATTTAGGAGTGTATTATAAACAGAGCCACTGTATAGGTAGCGCATTAGAGATACCGTAATTAATCTTTTCCTTTGGGCATTACTGCTGCAGCACCACAAAATTTTGCGCCTAAAAAGGCATTAATGCTCCACTTTTATTACTGAGACTCAACAGAATTGTGTTGTGCGCTCTTTGTTAAAGGAGCATCAAAGTCGGTGCCAAAGTCTCAAGCAGTACAATAGGCGCCGGATTATTGAAAACACCCAACTGACAGACGACCCCTAGTTACAAACGGACCTCTGGATATTGTTAAATTATTATACTTTATCCTTAGGTTACAATAAACAGCTATAATAGCTATCAAAGGTGTCTCCAATAAAGCTTTGTTATTAATCCTGGTTCTTATGACAATCCAACATTTTTAAAATCCTATTGTCACAGAGACCAAAAAAAAATCTACCTGGGTTACAATTATAAAATATACAGTTCCAACTTGCATACAAATTCATCTTAAGAAAAAACCTACAGAACGTATCTTGTACGGAACCCGAGGACTGTCTGTACTCAATAATCTGCCGCTCTCTGCAAATTAGGCAAACTGCATATATCACGGACTGCACTACTTTTGATAAATGTGGGCCACTCTCTCTTAGCTCTCATTCAAATCAATTGCTAATGAAAACAGCTATTCAGTGAAAGTGCTGGGTATTGAAACCCAACAGACCCAGTTCTGATGATCTATCCTAAGAGTAGGTGATTCCTTTCTTCATCCCAGGAATCCACTTTCAAGAGGACTTTTAACCACTCCCACCAATTCCTACTTTTTCAATCCTTTAATATGTACTTCTCCACGGATCACAGGGCTGTTTGAATCTTATCTCTTGAAGTCATTATTCCCAACCAATCAGTGTTGGTGGTTTTGATACCATATATGCTAATTAGAACGAAGACAAAATTCCAACACTCACTTTTTCTTTAATGGTCAACAAGACAAAGATCAAATTAGTATACAAACAACCTTGGCATAGGCTAGAAGGTAACGACGCAGGAGAAAAATGGAAAAAAGTCCAAAAAGTACCACAAAGTCCAAATAAAAATAGATATTTTTTCCTCTTCCACGTCCTTCAATATCACGAAAAACGTCAAGACAATGAGAGAGACACAGTACGTTTACTTCCAGTTCGAAGTGCATGAGTAGGGGTAATCTACTGCTGCAATCTTACTTCTCTAGGATGGCGTTCATCTTGTTGGGGTCATTCGTTGGTCTCGTGGTTGATTCCGCTGAGTCGGAAGATCTTGTACTCACACTGGAACTCACACTGGAGACCAACGAACGACCCCAGCAAGATGAACGCAGTCCAAGGGAGGGAAGGTACTTTGTCTCTCTCATTGTCTTGCCGTTTTTCGTCACATGGAAGCAGAGAAAATATCTATTTTTACTCACTTGCTCTGCACACAGTCCTTACTTTATTCGTTAAAAACTCCACATCGCCATAACATTTAGCGTACAGGGTTGGATGTCAAATCAACTTTTTTTGACAATAATGCCGTAGTCTTGTATTTGTCAGACTTATTAAGACTAAGGAGATGAAAGTTTAGAGTCCTCAGTTGTTGATACCTATTATTGGCTAATTAAAAAGAATGATGACAATTGAAAGTTTTGAAAAAATAACTTAGGACTCTTCATCAGGCATGGTATCAACAACTGAGGACTCTCAACCTTCATCTATTTAACCACTGGCTAAGCCCATCTACCATCAGGATCAAGGAATGTAAACCAAGCACACTTACATACTATCCCTCTATCACAGGATCTGCTCTTTATTAAATTTCTTATGCCTTTGTTAAAACAAATATGCAAATGAGCAGGGCCCTATAGGTGTTTATGGAACCTGGAGCCCCTCAGATTCATTTGCATAATTTTAAAAGCCTTAAAATTCTTAAGCCAGGCCTTAAGAAGCTAAGAGAAGAGCAGATCCTGCCAGAGAGGGGGCACACACCAGTATGTCAGTATGCTTGGTTTACAATCCTTCATCCTGGTGGTAGATCACTTTTAAGTGAAAGACAATAAACTATACAACCATAGAAATGTTGGCAAAGGCGAAAAAAAATTTCTGCCTACAAGTTAGTGTCAGACTAATCTTCTAGGAATTGTCAAGCCGTTTAAATTTTTACGCCTCCCAAAATGTAGTTGCTTCTCGGATTGCACTTGCACGTGTTCTAAGGTACGCGGTAAGTCATCCCAACTTTCTTCCACTTTACTTTGCTCCGGAGAAGGCATTAGCGGAGTGTGTATACATTTATGTTAATCACACACGCCATCCGAGATTCTTCTATCAATATGAAATGTTATGTGCTCGCTGGGTTGGCGCATTTTCGTATTGTTATATGCAATATACAAAATAATGTGTCTAACTATGCCATTTATGCCTCTGAAAGAAAAAGCAAATTACTTACCGAAAAGAATGGCATTTGCATGGCTGTGTGTCAGCTTTTCAAGCCTTTCCTTACCACAAAACATTGCTTTCCTCACTTAGAAAATGCATCCTCCCATCACTCATAAACCATTTCAAAGCACTTTATGAGTCTATGGAGCGAAATGTACTTATCTTGCATTGGCAGTGTCCCAGCTGTTACGAAATTGCTATTGTCCTAATACTTACAAGGCAATTTTAGCATCAGTTAATAATTTTACAGGATAGATAACTTCTTGGTTTTTTTCTTTAAATGACAGACATTAAACAATAGCAGCTTGGCATTTCTTGAAGCAGCAGATGACAGCTCGGAGATTAAAGTGATTTTAATGTATAGTCTACTCGGGGTTTATTCTCTCACTGACAATTCCTATGCAAGAAGGTGGAGGAAAAAAAAAATCCTTTTAAACACTTGGACTAGAGAACACAACGCATTTACCGCGTTCTAGAGATATTCTGTATAAATCTCATTTAGGGAATAATGCAAGAAATTTGCATTTACGGAGAAAGCGACTAACACCAAAGGAAATGTATCAGTGAGACAGAAAAAAAAAACTGAGTACCCCCTAATAACAGGCTAAGAAGAAAGAAAATTCTGCATCACTTCAACAAAGTAATGTGGACAACTCTCATGTGCAGATGTATCGGCTGTGTTTACCCAGATTTTTTTATTCTTTTTTTTTTTTAACTTTACGTTAAGTAATTGGCTTACATAATGTAGTCAGTGGCTTAAAGGGAATGTGCCACCAAAATAACCTCTTTATTTTAATTTTGTGTTATATCCATGTTAAAGGAAACCTACCACTTGAAGTGGCAGGTTTCAGATGGAAATACCGGGCACCAGCTCAGGGTGAGCTCAGGGTGAGCTGGTGCCGGAGCTTATTTTTGTTAGTGTTTTAAACCGCAGTATCGCGGTTTAAAACACTTTTTAAACGTTATAGCCGGCGCAGGGAGGTACGCGCTCGGCGCTTACCATGCGCGCGGCTCTCCTTCACTTCCTATGTAGCCGCGCGCACGGGCGCGCGCATGGTAAGCGCTGAGCGTGTACCTCCCTGCGCCGGCTATAAAGTTTAAAAAGTGTTTTAAACCGCGATACAGCGGTTTAAAACACTAACAAAAATAAGCTCCGGCACCAGCTCACCCTGAGCTGGTGCTCGGTGTTTTCTTCTTAAACCTTCCACTTCAAGTGGTAGGTTTCCTTTAAGGATTTTATTATTATTTATTTTTATTCTGATGGGAACGTAAGCTGGTGTCAGAATGAAGAATTGTACATGGCAAATCCTTTGCACCTACCCCTCTCCAGCATCATTTGACAAACATCAGTGAAACTTCTAATGCACCAAAATTTCAAAATTACTAGTCTAAATACTAGTCTAACCTGTAAAGGCAAGTCTCTAGCTTTTACATACAACACAAAAAAACATTGCGTTTACGAAATGCATGCATCAATGCAAGTGCAAGGAGATCTTGTGTCCTTCACTAGTGCATCTTTATATACAGTATTATACTATCACACTGCCAGGGTTGAGTTGCCCCACATGTTCATAAAATACTTTATTTTAGGGCCCCAATTCTAGTTTTTGCTCAGGGCGCCATTTTGTCCTGACTATCTATAAACATCTGCCTCTCATCCTATATACAGGCGGTCCCCTACTTAAGAACACTCGACTTACATACGACCCCTAGTTACAAACGGACTTCAACAAGATATTGGTAATTTATTGTACTTTATCCTTAGGCTACAATAAACAGCTATAACAGTTATCACAGGTGTCTGTAATGAAGCTTTATTGTTAATATTGATTCTTATGACAACCCAACATTTTTAAAATCCAATTGTCACAGAGACCAAAAAAGTTCTGTCTGAGATTACAATGATAAAATATACAGTTCCGACTTACATACAAATTCAACTTAAGAACAAACCTACAGACCCTATCTTGTATGTAACCCGGGGACTGCCTATACTTACTGAGGTCCAAGAAAAAAAATCATCATCTCATCAGTCTGAATTCTGTTCGTTATCAGATTTTTTCAATTAAACTATTTGAAAATTGCTAAAAATGACTGGTTAGTACTTTTCAGAGTACCGTATATACTCGAGTATAAGCCGACCCGAGTATAAGCCGAGACCCCTAATTTCAACACAAAAAACTGGGAAAACCTATTGACTCGAGTATAAGCCGAGGGTGGGAAATGCATTGGTTACAGCCTCCCAGTATATAGTCTGCCAGCCCCTGTAGCATACAGCCTACCCAACCCCTGTAGCATACAGCCTACCCAGCCCCTGTAGAAGAAAAAAAAATAACACTGTACTCATCTTTACGACGTCCTCCATAGGTCCTCTTCTGTCTCAGACAGAAGAGGACCTATGGGTGACGTCAGAAAGGTGAGTTTTGTCTTTATGTTTTTAGTTGACTCGAGTATAAGCCGAGTTAGGGTTTTTGAGCACAAACTTTGTGCTGAAAAACTAGGCTTATACTCGAGTATATAAGGTAAATATTAAGCTCTCTGTCAAATTTGCAAACCAGGCTTGTCACTTCAGTTTCTAATTAATATAAGTTAATATAATATAAATTCAAAATTAATAGAAAAATAGAAAAGTGTAGGCTCCCTACATTCACACCATGATAGTCGCTTGCTTTTACATATGACACAAAAACAATATGGCGGATTTGCAATATCTGTGACCCCAAGAAAAGTTATGTTTAGTGGCCTAATACACAGGGAGTCTGCCATAACTTTAAACTATATTGGTTTCTTATGGATGACAGTATAAAGCATAAAAGGAAATTTTAACTAAGCTCCCCACTTGTTTTAGCAATTGTTGAGAACTGCCTGCACCCTTCCACTGTGTGGGGCCCCCTGACCACCAGGTTCTCAAGCAATTGCCTCGTAGCCATATGGTAGAGGAGTAGATTGCTCAGTTGTGACAATTTGCCATGCTATAATAATATGTCAAAGTGATACGATGTGTGACTGCTGAGACCCCAAAAATCTAAGGAGCACAACCACTCATCTGAGAGTTCCGCCTCTTTGACTCTTGCTGACTATGCTTGGCTCCCCTCTAAAACTAAACCCAACTATAATATATTTTACAGGACTGGTGTAATCATTTTGGAAAGATTTACATTATGAGTCCTTTAATTTTCCTAAGTCCAGACTATAGGGTTGTGACCATTGATGATTGGAATCTTCACCAAATACAAAAGGCAGCTGCAAATCGTTGCGTTGGCTGCCAGAATCATGTAAGCAGGTGTCGAACATACAATTGTACGCAATGTTAAGATCCCATGACACCCACTACTGTAGTTTAATCACACAAAAGTGTATTTTTAGCCAAATGCTCGTTGCCCATGTCCCGATGTCATGGTGCTCCAGGGGTTGGAAGAGTGTCTCAAGTCGGTGAATCCCATTTCGTTACATCTTAACCACAGGGTTATGACCCTTATAACCAGCAATCTAAAGTATGAATTCCTTGGAATAGCCCCCATTACCATTGGCTTGGTATAAAGTTAAGAGAATGTTGACATATGTTATGGCAGGCAAGAGTAAGATTGGGTGAAAGCCAAAAAGACTTGGTCAAGTGATGCCATAGGAGAAGTAGAACAAGAACCAAGAGAACCTTATTACTCATCCCAGTGAGTAAGTGATGGGAAGGAGAGTTCTTCAAAAGTATTTTCCCAGACTGGGAGAGCAACAACACTCAGACAATGTGACATCCCGAAAAAGTGAGCCATGGATAGTACCTGAACCACCATGAATACCTCCACCTGACCATGTGATCCACCAATGACCATGACAATCCCCCTTATATGTCAATAGTCTTTTTTTCTTCATCCAAATTTGTGAAATATATTTTGTGTTGGCTTCCTCCGCCTGAAGAACCTGTTTATATTTCATGTTCTTTCTATTTAAACCTAAGATAAAGTTGTTGGTAAGAACCAGCACTCATCATTGGGTGGTGTACAACAAGGGAATAATTATACACTCTACATGATTGCAATCTCTATTCTGTTTTTGAGAGCGAGTTTGTGTTATATCATCAAATATCTTCTAAATGCCGCATTACTGCCGTACAAATCAGAAAATGAGTGCAGACACAAACACAAACATATTTGCCAATATCTAGTGACCCTGCTAACGCCTACACCGTATTAACTCCTGTTTACCAGATTGCAGATACAATTACAAATTTATATGCAAAGTATGTTTAGTGGATTTAGAAAAGAGATGCAAAATGGTGTAAAATATCATTATCAGTGTTTCTCTGTAGATATAGGTTTTATGCAGATGGGAAAACATCCAGTTTTCTAAAAGGGGTTTTCCATTTCAGGTGATCACCCGAGACCCAGTGACTTCAGTGGTGTGTGCTGCGCAATACAGGACTCGGAAGCAGATAGCACTTTCCATAGTGAAGCGACCATCTACAATTGCTCCAGTTGCAGTAAGGGGCACCATCTGTTCCCTAAAATCCATTAAATGGCCAAAAAATGGCCACAGATGGAGTAGGGTCATGTGATCACTATCTGTCCATGAGCGATCGCCCTGTCAGGACCTTATCATAGTATTCATGAATATAGATCAAGGTCCTGGCAGGACGATAGGCTTATGTACAGTTAAAGATCACATTGATCCTCTATCTGAGGACATTTTATGATCAGGAATCTCTGGGTGATGAGGTAAAAGACAGGAGTCTTCACTTTACATATCAGGAAAGCGGAGCAGAACTATTACTAGATGTATATTGGTAAATTACCTAATATCCGGCCCCCCCCCAAACACACACACTTACAGACACTATGGGGCACATTTACTTACCCATTCCTGTCGGGATCCCCGAGGTGCGTTGTCTGACGAGGATGAAGTCCAGCGTGTTTCACTAAGATCGTGCACCCGATATCCTGCATGTGTCGCTTCCCCGCTCAGGTCCACCGGAGTTCACCTTCTTCTTCCCGGTGTATGTGAGTGCATGTCTTGCGACACAATTTGAATTTTAAATCCCGCGCTTAGTCTGAATCAGTCGTGTTATTCTATGGCCACACCCCCGATTTGTGTCGCATGAAAGTCGGTGCGATTGTGCCAAAATCCGATCGCGTGCGCCAAAACCCCCTGTTAAATGCGGCGCAGTTCGGAAACAATCAGGAAACGCAACAGAAATGTGGTGTGCGGACCCTTAGCAAATGTGCCCCATTAAGTCATGATGGAAATAAGTAGTGGTATAGTCATATGATTGTGTATAGCAGAGTAGAAAGAGTGGTTACTGGTCTATAGGAATGGAGGGGTGTCATACAAAGGCAATGGGTGGTCCCAACTTTCCCAAGTTGCGTTGGGAACGATGAATCAAGTTGTTGGATTTCAACATGCCCATCCCTTTCATTCTCATGGAGAATAAGGCACCAACAGAGATGTCCAGTAGACTGTCACTCCGATCCTCCCATTTATGGCCAATCTATGTGGGCATAGGATGGGGGAAATACTTAACAAGAGCCCTGTTTAACACATACATTTATCCAAAAAAGGACAAAGAAAATCCAGCATTGTAAAAAGTTTTCCAACTTTATTCTTAATAATTTAGCCCCTTATCGACGTTTGTCGTATCTGTACATTCACACTTCGATCTATGGAGAGGGTTCACGGCAGAGCCCTCTCTATACAAGGTGAGTGTTTGCTGCATATTGCTGTAAACAGCCACTGGTACCATGGATCGTGCAGGCACCAATTATGGGTGTCAACCCTTCGGTAAGAAACTGGCAGCACGTGGGCGCCGCCATATTGACTTAGATTGTCGCTCCCTGCAATGTCATTGGGGGATTGATGATCTGTCTCCATGACAGCCACAGTCTCTGTAAGACCTTTGCCTGTATGTTCTCTGCCCATTTGTGCCAATGGCACATTGTAATAAATAATCTGTAAAATCTCCATATACTGCCATACTGTAGTATGAAGGTATATGGTAGCATCAATTCGACTACCTAGGGAGTCTGAAAAATAGCAAAAAATTAAACAAATTACAAAAGAGTTAAATTCAAATTTTAAAAATCCTAACCCAGCATGTGTTAGACTGACAGCTCTCCAAAATATATGGCAGGGTTTGGCGTTTCCAGCTTATTCTTTATCGTAATGGGATCAAACCAAACTCAGCAGGACCTACTTGTTTAGGAGTCTCTGTAAATCGGATGTTACTTACATAAAGCTTTGCTGCCCAGACTAACTGAACTAATAAAATAAAACTGATAATAAAATATCTCTAGAGATAACATATTTCTAATAAGATTGCACAACACACATACAAGTTGCAAACTTTTGTTCTACCTTATTGTGCAGATTGACCTTTCCTTGGAAAGGACCTTATTAATTCCTGTTGTTTCAGCTCCTGTCACACTGCGCAGTTAATAGACCACATCATAGTAGTAATATGAAAAGAAATGTCCCTCAGAGCCTCATTACTGCGTTCACCCTCAGTAGAGGTGCGTCACAGAGCAGGGCTGATATATTGGATGGTAAAACTTGAATAAAGAGCCAAAGAAAATACAACTAAAGGCAAAGAATATAAACGTTATAGACACCTCAATATCCTCATGCAAAAAATAGCTTAAAGGAAACCTACCATATGATTTAATGCATTATCACCCAAACATACCTTGAGGATGCTGTAGCTACACTGATGCAGAAACATATCTTGTTTAATCCCTGAACTAAGTGGTTTCGCTGAAAAAACAATTATAACATTCAGAACCTTGGGAAAGCTGGATCGCTTCAGACTGCCATTGATAAACACACTACACTGGGCTTTCTGAATAGTCCAGACAAGGCAAATCAACCTGAGCTGGATCACTCACACACAGCAGCTGGGGGATGGTGCAGCGATTGATTACTTCTGCCTGTCAGGCACAGCACAGTGGTTACATCATCCTCTGGTGCAGTGCATAATTAACGTAAGAGGAAAACCCCCGAGCCAGGCAAAGGAGCGACAGAGCTTCATTATCATAATTTTATAACAGTTTTTTTTCAGCAAAACCACTCAGCTCAGAGATTAAATAAGATATGTGCCTGCATCAGTGTAGCTACAACATTCTCATGGTATGTTTGGCTCATAATGCCTCAGATCAAATGGTAGATTTCCTTTAAGTTCTCCCCTAAACCTATGTTAGGTTTGGAACATATATCAGCCATGATCTACTATAAAAATACATATAAGCAGGGTCATAAATAGCATAACCAGGGCCCCATAGCAGTCTTCTAAATGGGCCCCCCTATCCTCTCATAAAATATACATATTTTTATACTCACACATTTATCTCTCCCCTGACATTTCTTATCTGAGCTGATGATTCATGATGTGTGCTGTGGAAGATGTGCACTGTTATATACATATTGCACTGTACAATGTGCAACATAATATATATATATATATATATATATATATATATATATATATATTGGTGCACATCCATGCCAGTTATTTGATTTACCTTTTACTTTGTTTACGGTCCCTTGTCTTTTGACTTTGGTTTACACCTCTTACCACTCTTTTGAATATGATTTTTCCGGGCTTTGGCATTCACTCCCTGAGATTGTGTTCTCCCTATCCCTCACTTTTTTCTAGACCAACCCAATTTAGAAGACCATGCCCTGACTCCAGGTTATTGGAGTGTTTGGACTGAGAATTTTGATGGGAGTTAAAACCTTAAGTGATTTTTCATCAACTGTCCCTCAAACAGCTCATTAGTCACCTACAAAGATTCCTTGGGGCTAGAATTCCATGCCAGTTATTTGATTTACCTTTTACTTTGTTTTTGGTCCCTGCTCTTTTGACTCTGGTTTGCACCACTAACCACTCTTTTGAATATGATTTTTCCTGGCTTTGGCATTCACTCCCTGAGATTGTGTTCTCCCTATCCCTCAGTTTTTTCTAGACCAACCCAATCTAGAAGACCATGCCCTGACTCCAGGACAAAGATTTTCAGTCTGATCGCTGAATTTTCACATCTCTTGATTAAACTGATGTTCACACATGCACTGCATCTCTATGTATTGGCTATGGGACTGGTAGAGGTAACAAACATGTGACTTTGTCTGTTCCATAAACTTAGGATGCATTGACTGAAATAGAGGGATCATCCGCTTCTGTTTTCCATTCTGTGTGTTTCGGTTGGCAGTGATTGTGCCAGAACAACATCTTTTGGGAAAAATAATACCATATTAATTCTGATTTGTTCAAAATAGTCAGTGTATTTCAGCAAGTTGAGAGAGGTATGAACGGGATTGTGCTCTTAACTTCCTTATTACTCCACACAGCGCCCCACTGAGATTTACAATAGGTTTTCCACAGTAGGCTATTGTTTCTCATTAACTAGTTTGAAAGAGGACTCTTAATGTCAGAGGCCTTATAGTCAATGGAGGTAGCAGCGCTCAGACTTGTAATCATTATACTAAATGATTGCATTTTTTTAAATTAAACCATTAAATATACATATAGGACCTTGTATCTGCATAATCTTATACGGTAGAAATTTCTACCGTATCAGATACGGTAATCTATCAATATCACTTTTTCTTTGAGTTAAATGTTTTCTGCGAAATTTGTTGCAAATGTCTCAAAAATGTCGTACAGATGTCTCAAGTCACTTCTTTCCATTTCCTAAGTTTTCCTTAAGGCTACATTTAGATGCCTGTTGCCCGCCATACCGTAGCACGGCAGACATGTGGCGGCACGGGGAGAGGAGGTGAGCGCTGCTCACCCTGCCCCTCTCCATAGGGATATATGGCGCTCGGCACCGTATGCTGTGAAAAGATAGGACATGTCCTATATTTTCATGGGGTATGGAGCTGTATGGTGCCGCACGTGTGCAGCACCGTACCGCACCCATCGGGCGCTGTGTGCCCATTGCCGTCTACATCTGGAATAGAAGAATAGAAGATAAATGTGTCTTACTGACAGCAAACATTTCAAAATGTTCCCACAAAGGTGCAAAAATTGCAATGGGCCCAAAAAATGGAAGATAAATGACCCCCAATGTCTACAGAGTATGACTACCTAGTAGGTATTTTCCCAAATCTTTCTGCTTAGCTACTTTATAGCTGATCTTTGTAAGGGTAAAGCTCTGATCAGTGACTCCCTCTTAGCCTACAGGAAATCTTAGGTAGTATGAAACAAGCCTGCTGTCTCATCATTGGCTCTCGCAGCGGTACCCTCCGGCTCTGTCCTCCGGCAACTCTTTCTTTCAAATTGGCTGCCATGTGTAACATAAACACCGAGGAGTCAGTGAATAAGCATATGACCTCGTAGAAGAAGTGATCTGCATAGTAAGCATACTTTTCCTCAGATAATCTGTGGCCTCAAAGTGAACCTTTCACCAGGAGTGTCATTTTTAGCTGGTGACAGGTTCCAATAGCCTATACTATGCTGATTTTAAAAATGCCTTTGTCAGTTTTCTCATTCATTTCAGTAGTTTACATAAGTTTAATTTACATTACCTAGCTCCCTGCCAGCAGCATGTGGTGAGTCACAAGAGGAAGGGAAGCTGCAGCCTGTGTGTGCCTGTGTCTCCTCATTCATTCTCCTTCTATCCCACACCTTTCCCCTCCCCTCCCTGACTGTTCAATGCACATGACAGGAAGTGGGAAGGGGTGAGGGAGCTGCATGAATGAGGGGGAGACTTTTCCCACCCCCAAACTCCCCCCACCCCTCTTCTGCTTGCAGAGAAACAGATAATGTGAATTAAACGTAAAAATATAAACTACTGAAATGATTCAGAATGATCACAAAGGTATTTTTTAAATCTGCATAGTATAGGCTATTGGAACCTGTCACCAGTTAAAAATTACATTCCTGCTGCTAACTCTTTATTTATATGCAAATTAGCATTTCTGTGTACAAATGGCATGGCTGTGAGATCTATCCTCTCTGACCTACTGTAACCACCCAGCATCCCCCACTTTTTGACTGATTATGCGCAGCTTTCACCATAAAACTGGACAAGATGGATGGAACGCCTAACCAGAAGGCTTATTTACACTTAAAGGAAACATACCATAGGGAATGTTCCATCAGAAGTAGATATGTTGGTAGATTCCTCCTGCTTGCCTCTGCCCTAATCTGTAATTTAATAATCCCGGAATCCAAAATCCAACCTACCATATATACTCGAGTATAAGCCGACCCGAGTATAAGCCGAGACCCCTAATTTTACCACCGAAAACTGGGAAAACCTATTGACTCGGGTATAATCTGAGGGTGTAGTATACAGCCAGCCTCCATGTAGTATACAGCCAACCAGCCCCCATGTAGTATACAGCCAGCCCCCAGTAGTATACAGCTTGCCCCCAGTAGTATACAGCTTGCCCCCAGTAGTATACAGCCTGCCCCCAGTAGTATACAGCCTGCCCCCAGTAGTACACAGCACAGCCCCCAGTAGTATACAGCTTGTCCCCAGTAGTATACAGCCTGCCCCCATCAGTATACAGTCTGCCCTCAGTAGAAATAAACTTAATACTCACCCTCCGTTGTCCCAATGTTCGTCGCGGCTCCTGGAGGCTTCCGATCCCCATCGCGGCTCCCGGCGGCTTCTTCACTCTTCTCTGGCCGGGAGATCGCGATGGCCGTCGCACACTGTGATGCCGCGCTGTCACCGCTGATGACGTCATCCGCGGCGACAGCGTCGCATCACAGTGTGCGACGGCCAGCGCGATCTCCCGGCCAGTGAAAAGTGAAGAAGCCGCCGGGAGCCGCGACAGGGATCGGGAGCCACCGGGAGCCGCAAGGAACATCGGGGACACCGGAGGGTAAGTATTAATGTATTTATTTTTATCATTGACTCGTGTATAAGCCGAGGCGAGGTTTTTCAGCACATTTTTTGTGCTGAAAATCTCGGCTTATACACGAGTATATACGGTAATTTGTTTAAAAAAAACTGCCTGGCCCTCCTGACCCTGTTTGGTAGGGAGGTGGCTTAAGTCAGAAATTAGTCTTGATAAATCCCCCCCAATAAGTTTAGGTCATTTGTGACCAAGAAGATGACAAATTCCCTTTAAAATGTATACAATATGTCCATGTGTGATGGCATCTCAAGCTTTCAGAATTGCAAAAAATATGCTACATACTTCGTAACTCTAAAATTTGTAATTAAGGTGAAGGGAAAAAATCCCATTTCATACAAACCCATTCATATTATACCCCGAAATGTGGTGGGTGAAGAACATTGGGAAAATATCTAATAAACATAAGATGGTTGGCCCGTTCCATTGACGGTGGTGGCTTTTTCCAAATTTGTTGTAAAGTGCTTGTAGATATTTACTGTAGGTTTTCTGAGCCAGACTTACCTCTACCCACAGGCTCTACTTGTATGTATTGTTTGTCTACAAGCCAATATGTCATTTTTCGTTGGATGAAACGTACAAGATCCTGAAGTTTGTGAAATTCTTCCTGAAGTGTGATAAGATGAAGCGAATGGTGGTGCTTGTTTTCTTGCTTGTACATTAGAAGATATTAGCATTCAGCATTATTTACACTAGATAGAGGTGCAACGACCTGCTGCTTTCTAGAATCATTGTTTGCTGATTTCTATTGTTTAGCCCCCGGGCTATCCTGGCTGCTCCTGGGGTTTGTGTCTTCAAGTAACAACTCTCCTGCTGGTGTTAACAAGCTACTGCTTTTGGTAATGATCTCCAGCTACTCTTGTATCTCCAGCTCTTCTTCATCACTTTCTTTGTGAAAACCCAACATTTCCTACATTTCAATGCTGGATTATTGTGGTTGGAGCCGGAGGAACAGCTTGGATTTTACACAAAGATCTGTTTTGGTTAAGATTAAATCTTGTTTTTTTAGTTGTCCCCTTGGGGGTTCAATGTGCTGAGTTGTTAACAAAGAAATTCACACATAGATTGACACGAAAGTCAAGAATATTCTTTAAACTGTGTGTTAGTAATAAGGTATCTACAGTATACAGCTACTGTACGGTCCTATAGCTATTATCTAGAAAATATACAAGAAAAAAAAATTATGTGAAATATATAAAATATCTTCAAGGACTTTGTAAATCGCTGGATCAATACCCCATCTCAAGAATTGTGTTTCCATCGAGCAGTGATGGCGAACCTTTTAGAGACTGAGTGCCCAAACTACAACCAAAATCCACTTATTTACCGTGAAGTGCCAGCATGGTATTTTAAGCAGTAACTTACTGCTACCTGTTCTTCCACTTCTTTAATTGTATCGGTCGCCTGAGGCCACCAATACAGTTGAAGGAGGAGGGCAAATTCAGACTATCATTGTAGCTTCTCTCCAGGGTCTCTCGGTACAGGAAGAATAGTGGGTTCAGCAGGGGGACCTCCAAAGATAATGCAGTTCTGTCAACACCTTCTCACTTTTCAAGCAGTTTCAAACAGCCAATGAAGTGTTGCTGTAAAATAGTGCTGAGAGCAACATCTTATAAGTTGCCTGATACTGTGGGAAAATTTAATGGATTTGGTCCTGTTTGGTGAACTCTGTCCTGGGCTGATGGCCTGAGTGCCCACAGAAAGGGCTCGGAGTGCCACCTCTGGCACCAGTGCCATAGGTTCGCCATCACTGCCATAGAGCATATTTTAGTTTTAGTTTTTAAGAAAGGTATTTAGGATACCACCTTCTCCAAAGATTATAATCTGTTGGCTGTATGTTGTAGAGAAATTCACTATAATGGCCAACATTATATTATTATTTCTGACCATTATGCCATTTCTAAGAAATTCCCATTTGAATCCATATGCTAATGAGGTAGTTGGTGCAATCGACTGTGTCCTCAGAACCTGAGCTCAGCTATTTCCATGCTTCCTGTCAGATAAGCCAGAGATTTGTTTAGTAAGAAGTATGGGACAACACTGGATGAAGAAGGAAGTCGTTTAGGTAGGAAGAGCAGTGTTTCGGGTGCTGAAAGAATGCCCCGAGTGCACCAACTTCCTCATTAGTATACGGATTAAATTGGGAATAACTCGTAATGGTATACTGTAGGGATATAATGAAAATATGGTGGAAATCATTGAATATTTCTAACTTACATGCAAAATGTAAACCTTGTGTACCTTGCAAAATATTAAAAAGTAAAAAATAATATCCTTTGATGATAATTAAATGGTATTTCTTTCAGGCATAAAGGATGCCGCTATGGGAATGTTACATACTTGTAGAAGTTAAACATGCCCAACTCTCTCTCCACTGTTATGTGTGAGGGAAGGGTAAGCACAGCCCCACATACACAAGATACAGAGTCTATTGTCCCTCGAATTGCAGATTTCTGCAGAACTAGATTTCCTGTGTTTTTAAAATTGCAAGGACTGTACCACACAGACTCTCCACAAGGGGGATGGCAACATCTATGTTAGCTACTTATTATAAATAGAAAGGTTCCTGTCAAACATGATAATGAAGAACGTGACAACTAAATCTCCCTCCCTGTCTAAGTGGCTGGGTTTTTTAAAAAATACAAAATTCATGGTTTCATGAATCTTTGGTCATATGATGCTGTGCTGAGGCATCACAGGATTCACAGCAAATGCAAGGAGGAAGAGGAAACAGGAGAATTCTAAAAACCAAGTCTGATATACCATCATATCAGGGGGGGGGGGGGTGGATGTAAAAATGGCACTAACAGATGACACTTACCACACAACCCCTCCTTACTCACTAAATATGTCCATAAGAATTTAAAGAGAACCTGTCCCAAATCCACACATAGGACCTCATAGGAGAACCTACATCTAATCCATTGGATTAGAGCCCCCATTCTTATAAAAGGTGATGTCCTTTGTCACGGAGTCATGGAGGTTGGCAGCCACAGTATACAGTCAAGCTACCCTTCCCTTACTGAGCCTGACACTGCTGACTGAAGAGAATACCTGAGGGAGGGGAGAGGAGGAAGGTTTCTCTTTTTGAAGCCAGTGCCACTCTCACCCCCTCCTTCCCAAGTAGCAATAGAGTATCCAGTGTAGCAGAGTATTTATTGCCATTAGCCACAATATTTACATTTCTGGACATCCCCTTTAAATCACCTTCCCAAAAGCTGCAATGTTAGCGACTTCTCTCCGCCTCCTGAATTATATTAACTAAAAACAAACATTATTAACAGCATTCACTTACTATGTCTGGAAAACTCCAGTAGGCGCGCTATATATTAATAATCTGCTTGTCAGAAAAAAAAAAAAAAACCTCTAACGACACGTTTGTGCCTATTGTATTTTGGCATTTCTTGCTGACACTCACTGGTTATTAGATGGCTACAGAAATCCGTGTTAGCCGGCGACATCAAGTAATACAGCGAAAAATATATTTAAAACGCTAAAAATCCCTAATTGTTTTAGTACATTCTGGCAACGAGAGGGATAAAAGGGGATATTTTTAGTAAAACAGCCCTTTCATAAAAAGCAGCTTGCTGTGTATTAAACATGCGTAACACAAAGGGAAATACTCTCACAGCAATGACACAAACTCCAATCTATTATTATTTTACTCTGGCCAACGACATAAAGCTTTGCAGCGCGAGGTAGTTAAAATCGGGTGAAATGTACGGATAGCAGTCAATCTTTCTCCTGAACAGCTTGCCGTCGGCGCCGCGATAGGGTTTAAGTGTAAGTTCAGTGTGGATATCAATGCTTAGCGGAAAGAGTAAATAAGTACATTGGATTTACGGAAATTTTTTTGCAAAAAAAACACATTACGGCCAAGGTGAGACCATGGTAAAAAAAAAAAAAATCTCGGTTGCTTTTGAGTAACATATCAGAGGTCCCCGCGGTAAAGCTTTTTGGCTGGAACGTTGATAAGACGCGCCTAAAACATTGAAAAATATTTCGTCTTGTGTTTTGCTTAATTGAACGAGACATTGATACGTCTTTAAAAAAAACGTTATAAATCAGGAGTTAAGGGGGGGGGGGACCGACATGATGCACAGCAGACAATTATTAATTCGACTGTCCAAATGATAATCAGTTTGACAAAGATCCATACGCGTCTTCATTCTGTTTAAACACATGAAATTGTGCAAGCAGACAGTTTCATCAAGACAGCTTGTTAGCAAGCTTATGGTTCTTAGGTTCCGTTGCCATAGTATCTAGATTGGAAAACGCTGAAGATTGGCAGGAAAAAGCATGCCTGCAATTGCCCTCTCTCAGCAGGCTACCTAGATCTGCTCAAAGACAGTCCTCTGTGAGTTCTCTTTCCCAGTTTGCACAACCCCCTGCTGTTTAATAATATCCATTTACTGTTTGGGATTGATCTGGTTCACTGTAAAACCTGCAGCTAAGCAGGACCCAGCCTTTCACATACAGAGAAGCCTCTTTCACAAATAAAAGGCAGGCAATTAATAAAGAAAAACTTATACCGTATCCTCCATACGCAATTTATTTGGATACAATTTAAATTCCATAGTTTTAGGACAAAGGGTTTAACGGGTTCACTTATCATCTATAGCTTATCCCCCCCTCCCCCTCGTCGTAAGCGATTAGCTTCTCGTTATCCTGCCGCTATTAATAAGGATTTCTCTCTTGATCCGTACTTAGAGTAAAATATATATATATGTATTATTTTCCACGCCGTATATCTGTCAAAGCCTTGTCGGAGGAATTATCGAAATTATTAGTCATTTATTAAGGCATTAATGAAAACACCCCTGGAGAAGGAGCGCGTCTTACAGGTTCCATATCACAAGTCGAGGGAGGCAGGAATTTGGCGTTTAGAAGGTTCCAATGTTCCCTTTTGATTGTTAGGTCTTATAAGTGACACACGTCGTCTTGTAGATCAGAAGAAACGCCTGGTTTTTCTGCTTTGTGTAGTTGACATTGTCGAGATTAGCTGAGTAGACACCTCCGGTAAGGACAGGGAGGCTGTCGTTTTTTTACATGTCTCTTCTATATAGCGATATGATGTTCAAGCATTTTGCATATGTTCCTGATGGAAGAATATGTGGTTTTCACGTTTCAATTAGATATTAATCTTTTATTCACTATGGGACTTATATTGTACAATATAGGATGTAAATATAAAAGATGGGCACTTACTTCGGGCTCCTTACATGGAAGAAGGGCTTGGTGGAGTTTTATAAGTCACTTTTGACTTATTTGAGAATATTTCATAGTAATTTGACCATGTTTCTACATAAACCAAAGTAATGCATGTTTTCCTTATACAGGCCTAAGAGGAGATCGGCACAAGCAAGCCCTTATCCCGAGCAGTTGTCGTTGGCAGTGTGCGACCTAAGGGTCGGAATCAAAAACATCCGAAAGAACCTACATATATTGATGAAAGACATACTATTACAAAGGAGAATATTGTAATAACGGAATACACGGTACTCCTTATACTCCTTATAAACTGGGTAGTCAGTGCAAAATTTGGGGAGGCACCCCTTAACAAATGTCCAATAGTAAATATTACTTGGCATTAATTGCGGGTAAATTCTTTCTTTTTATTAAGCCATAGGCCAATTAATCAATGAAAAAATTTTGGTCTGTATCCCAGACCTTCTACAGTTACGGATTGCCTAGGAAATGGAGAAAGGAAGTTGGGTTGCCAGGAGGCAACAGTATCCTTTTGACGACACAGCCCAACTTCCTGACTAACCTGCTTTCCTTTCTCCATTTTTAGGGCAATCCATTACTGAAGAAGGTCTGGGATACAGACTGAAGCGTTTTCATTGATTGGATTGCCTATGCCTTAATATAAAGAGAAAAATGTACGTACAATTATTCACTTTGAGTGCCAATTATTATGTACTAATGGATAAAGGTGAATATAAGTTTGTAACTGTATGCTCTATGTTACTGGTTTCTTGTGGAAATTAGGGGTTTGTCAATTGTTACATTGGTTAAAAAAACACAGACCCATAAATTTTCCCCTTTTGATCAATGACATTTTGCTACATAAATTATAACCATTATTGTCACTTGCTATTAGCTAATTAACTAAATTCTGCTATAGTTTATGCCACTTCTAACACATAAGTACAACAGTAAAGTAACTAACTGTAAAGAACCCTTTTCATACCTATCAAGAACCCTTTTCTACCCCTTTCATCCGTGAATAATAAAAGCCCTTAGATTTAAGTTTTTCAGAAATTTTAATTTTGTTATTTACCTTTGGTTAAGAATTTAGTTGTTCTTGGTTAAATGGATCATCAGAAGGGTTTAATTTTTAGATGACAAGAGACTCTTTGCCAACCAAACTTTAATTATAAATACTGAGCCCTCACCCCTAAATTTCTTCTCCAATAATCCAAAAACTACACCAAAAAGAACATAATAGGACTAATACTTACAAACCTTCACAACCAAAAATGTTTACAACTTTTCCAACTTAAGTCAGTGGGGGAGATGTATCATTTTTTCTGTCTATGTTTTGTGTTCTTTTGGCACAGTTGCCTGACAAATGCTGTTTTTCGACTTTCCATTGTGCCAATGTCACTTTAACTTATACCCTCTTGCACAAAATTCATTAAACTTACATGGCTAAGTTTTCACAAAATGACTAAGTTCATGTATTATAACTTTCTGTTTAGGTGCAAGTTTTGGTGCAAATTGACTCCAGTCCCACCCTGGTCTAAGTTCTGCGACTTTTGATTTTTCTACTTTTTTCAACTGTCGCAAATAAACTGCATAGCATAACACACTGCAAGCAGGTTTATCAAGGACAAAAGCCACTTTAATAATCTGATGGAGAGTGGAGCTCCGAGTTGGCAAGGGGAACAGTGTCTTGAAACTCTAATTATCTCAACCAAATGTTTATTTTCAGTTCTTCTTCATTTTCTTTGTTTCAACTTTTCTATATATGGTAACATTGTTCTTGAGGCTCAAAAACAGAAAAATCTACCTTATAAGTAGGCTGTCTCGATACAAAGGAAGAATCTCATGAGGTGGAGGACAAGTCCAAATCCTTCCCAGGAAAAAGGACAGTAACAATAAATCCTTGGATCAACCATTGACCAACATTGTCCCATATTATGTTTTATTCGCAGAAAACTACATTAAAAATACTCATGGAATGCATTATGGGAGATCAGATGTCAATTACACAACTAATGTGCCCATCTACTTTCAGCCACTGTCACAAGTCAGACATTTTTCCTTTTGAAAATCAGAAAATATATCATTAAGCTCAAAATCAGTACATAATAAATTTATGAAAGTCAGTGCTAACTTGAACATTCATTGTGTACATTAGAAAAACACAATATTATTCAAAATGGGAGTTAAAAGGGAGTAAACTGTTCAGTTTTGGGTAGTATTTAGACAGGACGCATCAGAAGCTGAAGGCTGTAGAACAAATAACACTAGTGATTGGCTTGTTCTCACCTCTTTTGTCTGGCCACTAAACCAAGTCTCGTAACCTTGAGATGGGCAGAACCGGCTCCCTATATGACATCACTTGATATCCTATTTATATATAAAACAACTGAATGATTTCTTTATTGTCCGCATGTCCCAGACCTCTATGTCACATGGTCATTGCAACCCATTACAAGTGGTTTCGTCACTCTCGTCAATCTTCTGACTTGACCAGTTATTGGCCCCAGATTATTATTTAACGTCAACGCTTTAGTAAAATACTGACCCGCTTACTACCCAGTTGGCAGTAGGAATAAATGACAGCGTCGTAAAGCATTGCAACCCTCGGTTGTATTAGTGCTATTGATGCTTTGTATTGCGTTTCGGATTTGTGCTACTTTTATGTCTCGCATTTATATCAATCGCTGTTGATATGGATATGTTTATCAGCTCGGTTTAATGTTTCTGTCTGTGCAGCTCTATGTACAAGATATCGCTACTGAATGAACATCACAGTCACATAGTACTAATCATCGTGTACCACTAATGAGACATATCAGGAAGATGGGCTTACTGCCCGCGCCTGTGAACTCCTTGATCCGTCTCTGCAGGAGGAGGAGACTCATTAATTAAATAAATATTGAACGCATATTCTTTTTCTTGCACTACCGGGAGGGAAGCTGTAAAATTCTGTAATATGCGGTTTGATTGATACTGTGATGTAGATGAGAAGAAAAGACTTGTTTATTTATCCGTGGAGTGAATAAGCCTAATTTACGTTGTATACTGATAACGCAACACGCATGTATACAGATGCACGGATAATCTTCTATTTATGCAAACAAGTCCATATCATTCCCCGTGTTAATCACCTATATTATTTACAGGCGTTTATCCGACATTTGTCGCATTTGCAAGTATTTAAAGGTTTAGCACCCGCTATACGACGGCAAACGGGGGCCATATAGAAATCCCGATCCGTACGTCGTCGATGCTATTAATTAGGTTGGTATTTCTGTTGTTTATTTCCATTTATTTTTCTTTCTGTTTAATACTCCCATTTCCCCCACCTTAGCCGTTATTGAATGGCAAATCCCAGCGCCGAATGATTACAGGCTGCGGTTTATGTAAAATAATATAAACATATTGTATACACAATGCACATTTTAATCCCGCCAATTACAGCTCTTTTTTTTCTTTTTTTTTTTGTCGCTTGCGAATGGATCTTTGAAATGTTAAAGTTATCCCCGCTATACACCGCGCTTCATTAGCTATTCCAGGCTTGGCACAATACACTGTCGCATTAGCACTTAATAGGTTGAAAGAAAATACAGTTTGTTCTTAAAATACATGTTCACTCGTACATCCAGCCTCGCCGGGGCCTTCCAGCATCGGCTTAACCCTTTTCTCGTGATTAGACGAGCGCGTCCAAATAGCAGCGGCTAAATAAGCAGCTGAGGCGATTTTCGTCTATTTTTTTTCTTCCACGGCCCCGGTATGAAAAAAGGTTCTCCGATAGAGACGGCGAGTGTATTATCCGAGGAGAGAGCGTTGCAGCCCTGAGTCCTGCTCTCCCCATGTTGTATCTAAGAGCCGTGAATTTGGTCCCATCTCTCTAATCAGTCTTATATTGATCTCCTAAGCTTGCCTCCATTCTAACCTCCTGCCATTTCCTCTGGACACTGTGTAACCAAACTGTGCTAAGTGTTGTTGATTTGCAGGCAAAAGTAGAGGGGTAAATATATATTAACAAGCCATAAACATTTTGCAAGTGGGGAGTCAATAAAAGCCAGCCTATGCCGTTCTTTAGAGGGAAAAAAATGATTGCAGGCGGCTTGCTAACAGCGCAGGCACTGTAATCGGAGAATAATTCTTTTCTCCTCTGTGATTAAGAATTGATCAAGCTTCAAGCCTTCAATGCCATTGAATTGGTTGTGCGCTGCTGGAGTTAAAAAAACTCGGCAGGGCTCTGCTATTTGTTTGTGAAACTCCTATGAATCCGAGTGCATAATTGGGCTTGGGAAGTTAGTGAATAAAAAAAGGGAAAATTTGCTTTCTTTCTTCCCAGCTGGCTGAGTCCTGGCTTACAGACTTCTGTGTACAAATGTAGCCAGCAGCAGACCTCACCTCCCTAATGTAAAAAGGTGTTTTGTTACGTTTTTTTTTTTTTTTTTTTTTTTTGCTGAGAACGAAGCCTGCGTCCCAGACGCTCATTAAAAAAAAAAAAAAAAAGCACGTTACAATAAAGGTGTATTTCTGTCACCGCTTTTCTAAAAACAGTGACATGGATTAATATGTTCCTTAGGTGCAAGGGGGAGAGCATGAAGAAAGCAAAGCCAGTCTCAATTCCTGTGTGTATATTATCATCTGTGTCAGACCTGCATACAGCTCAACCTAAAATTATTTCCTAAGGTTACTGCTGCAAGGCAGAGCTGATTATTCCGGGAGCCTTGGGCGAGATAATTGTTTTATTAAACAGCAGCTCATTTATTACTAATTTATTTTACCAGCCTTTCTGCCTCTGAAAGCCGACAGCGCGTCAAGTTGCCTACAAGTCGAGGCTGTAGTGACGGATGCCTGTTTATTTTGGTGTATTTATGCCCTGCCTGGACACACACATAGGAATAAAGTGGAGATTTTTCTAGCCCCCTATTGTGCCTACTAGCAACTTAGCAAATATAGGACTCATAATACTAAAACGGGGATTATATTATGCATTTATTACCTCCCTTTTCAGTTATGGTTAACACAATCACAAAATAACACTGGAAGAATAAAAACAGATATGGCGCTCTACTTGATCGACTGATTATATTATTACTTGCTTATTTGTTTACATCAGACGTAGGAGACAACACGCCTGAGAATTGGATAAATAAGCACCATATCGGTAAAGGTGAGATAGATGCAGATAAAACCACATCATAAAAATAATAGATCTAAGGGAGTCATTAACCAATACCTAGGGCTTATGGATCGTCCAATTCGACTCCTGGATCGACTGATTATTTTATTACTTGTTTTTTTTTTGTTTACATCAACAATAGAGGACAATGGAAGAGACGACGCATCTAAGATTCGGATAAATAAGCACCATTTTGGTAGAGGTGCAATAGATGCGGATAAAAATCATAGATCTAAGGGTTGTGGAAGAGGATGTGTAAAGTCATTTACCAATGTCTAGGGGTTACAGATCGACCGATTTGACTGCTGGATTGGCCGATTTTTTTTATCACTTGCTTATTTGTTGACATGAACAAAAGAGAAAGACGTAAGAGACAACAGGTAAGAGACAAGACATAAGAGAAAGACGTAAGAGACAACAGGTAAGAGACAAGACGTAAGAGAAAGACGTAAGAGACAACAGGTAAGAGACAAGACGTAAGAGAAAGACGTAAGAGACAACAGGTAAGAGACAAGACGTAAGAGAAAGACGTAAGAGACAACAGGTAAGAGACAAGACGTAAGAGACAACAGGTAAGAGACAAGACGTAAGAGAAAGACGTAAGAGACAACTGGTAAGAGACAAGACGTAAGAGAAAGATGTAAGAGACAACACGCCTGAAAATTGGATAAATAAGCACAATATCGGTAAATAGATCTTAGGGTGTTGGAAGACGATGTGTAAAGTCATTAACCAATGTTTAGGAGTTATGGATTGACCGATTCGACTCCTGGATCAGAGGATTATTTTGTTACTTGCTTATTTGTTGACATCGACAATAGAGAAAGACGTAAGAGACAACACGTCTGAAAATTGGATGAATAAAGCACCGTATTGTTAAAGGTGCAATAGTTGAAGATAAAACCACATCATAAAACTAATAGCCGTAAGGGTGGTAGAAGATGTGTAAAGTCATTAACCAATTCTTAGAAGTTACGGATCAACCAATTCGACTACTAGATCGGCCAATTCTTTTATGATTTGTTTATATTAGCAATAGAGGAAGACGAAAGAGATGACTCATGACTTGGATAGATAAGAACCATCAGTTGAGGTGCAATAGATAACGGAAACAACTGCATAATAATAAATGTAGATCTCAAGGTTACAGAAGACAATGTGTAAAGTCATTAACCATTGCCTAGAACCTGTGGATTGACTTATTCAACTCCTGGGTTGACCGATTTCATTATTATTTGCTTATTTGTTTACATCAACAAAAGAGGATGACGTAAGAGGTGACTTATGGTGGCGTCACTTGGATATTGGACCACTTTAGAAATTTCAAAACAAGGAGCCGGTTTGGTGTTTTTTTTTTGAAGAGACGTTGCATTCTTCTTTTGTAACTATAGAGTATTTACTAACATCTAAATAGTCATCATAATAAATATGATCCGCACCTTCCAACCTCAGAGCTAGACAAAGAAGGACACTTAAGGCTTAATGTGCAAATGATACAGTTCTTCACGGATAGAGCACAGCAGGAAACTAGCAGAACATGAAACACCACTAAAGCACAAAAACATACAGAGGTGACGCCGATAGACAAGGGGGTGACTATAGGAAGGATTGAAAGAGTTTCTTCTTGGGGCCTTCTGAGGTCTGGTTATTAGTGAAGAACCATAGAGCCAAATAGAGGTCTCTGGGAGTTAAAAAAAAAAGCAATGGAGGGATTGTCGTCATTCTGTGCTTTTTGTAGTGAGAGGTTTTGCTTCTATTATCAATCAGTTCTGTGAGGACACAGCTCTCTTTTGTGTCTATAAACCAAGATCCTTCACTATGGATTGTAGAAAGACCTAATCATGATAATCCAGAATACATGAAATGCAAAGTGAGTTTAGGCTTTACAAATGAAAAAAACAACAAAAAACTAGTAAAACCTCCCTACTGCATCTTATATAGAATTATACACTGTGGGTAAACTGCAATACCAGACAGATCCCATGATCGAGGGTGGTACTGTTTCTCAAGGGAAAAAAAGCACATCTATTTGTCATGTCTTTAGAACGTTTAACAAGATGCTATTGCTCTGAAAGAACATTTAACACCAAAAATATGTATATATATATCAATATATATCCAAACCTTCTTCTTCTTTTTTGATCATGTTTGTGCATTATTAGATTTCACTGTGAAATAGTATAAAGACAATGGGGGTCATTTACTAAGGGTCGAGAATCACACTTTTGTCGGACTGCCCATCTTTTTCGACAGGTATTTAACAGGTGTCTGCGCTGGGATTGTGTGGTACATGATCGGTTTTTGGCGCAGCTGTCCTGGCCTCCATGCAACACGTCAAACAATCCGACTGATTCGGACTGAGAGCGGGATTTAACTTTTAAATTGTGTCGCAAGCCCAAGCACTTACATACACCGGGAAGAAGATGGTGAAGTCCATCGGATCTGAGCGGGGAAGCGACACATGCAGGATATCGGGCGCACCATCTTAGCGAATCGTGGCACAGCGCATTATCGTCGGACACTGCACTCTCAGTGAACTACACTGGACGGGTAAGTAAATGTGCCCCATTTTCCCTTTGTTTCAAAGGAGAATTAACCATGTTCTACTCCTCCACCTCACCGTCTTGAGGTTTTTCCCTATATATTGGACCATATGACCATGATGGTTACACTGCATGTACAGGAACACCTTTGTTTTGAGGACTGGGACTTGCAGTGCAGGACGTTTTTCTTGTATTATTTATGCTAATGAGGTGTTAGGTCCTCTGTGGCTATGTATTTTCTGTCTAGACCCCCCCCCACTGACCTTTCCATAGTTATGCTGCCCAGTTCTACTTTTGTAATCCCTCGAAATACAAATCGGTCACCCTACACTTGGGAGAGCCAGGCAAGAACCATTTTCTTACAGGAAAGCAGATGGAATGGAGGAAGCGGCGCTGCATTGTCCTTTAGGCAAAAAATACATACCCACTGTGCACCAAACTAATGGAGAATAACATTCTTACAACTTCAGTATGCAAATCAAAGATATTCCCGTAATGTTTTTCAATGTAATCTTCAAAGAAGTATAGTTACTTATATAAGGATGGTGTAGCTGACAGATTCCCTTTAAGCCCCACCCCTTTTAATTTGTCCCCTCCCATCTCAATCTCCAGGAGATCAACCTTTGTCAGGATTATAGAGTAAATACTATAAAGTGACAAATGGCCTTGTCCAATAATTCATTTCTAGGCTTCATGTTTCTCTAACTTATTTTTCATTGCTAAAATTTTAATAATGAAACATAGAAATCAAAGATGCTTCAATAAATTTTGTATATTTTTTTTTTACTACAATTCTACATTACTTTCCGTTTTTCTTATTTAAGCCACACAATGTTAAGCTTTACATTCTACAACTAGAGAAAGTAAAGTACAGGCGGTCCCCTACTTAAGGACACCTGACTTACAGACAACCCATAGTTACAGACAGACCCCTCTGACCTCTGGTGAAACTTTCTGAATGCTTTACTATAGTCCCAGATTGCAATAATCAGCTGTAAGGTGTCTGTAATGAAGCTTTATTGATAATCCTTGGTCCAATTACAGCAAAAAATGTTTAAACTCCAATTGTCACTGGGGCCAATTTTTTTTTTGTCTGGATCTACAATTATAAAATCTACAGTTTTGACTTACATACAAATTCAACTTAAGAACAAATCTCCGGTCCGGGCCCTATCTTGTATGTAACCTGGGGACTGCTTGTAATCACGTAATCATAGATGGGGGTTCTTTACTGTAAAAGCAGTGGAATTATGGTACACTCTGTCAGCAAAAGTTATCAAGGTGAAATTATGATATGTGTTTGGGAGACCTTAAATCAGTTATCTGAGCCTTTTCTATATTTATAAAGCAATGGCCTTCAAAAGTTGAGTTTACTTACTTCTTAATTTTTGGGGGATTCTACCTTCCAGTGCTTGTGTGCAATACATATATGGAGACATAGGGGGTCATTTACTAAGGGCCCAATTCACGTTTTCCCGACGTGTTACCTGAATATTTCCGATTTGCGCCGATTGTACCTGAATTGCCCCGGGATTTTGTCGCACGTGATCGGATTGTGGCGCATCAGCACCGGCATGCGCGCGACAGAAATCGGGGGCGTGGCCGAACGAAAACCCGTCGTATTCGGAAAAAACGCCGCATTTAGAAAAGGGAAAATGTGTCGCTCGGGACGCGCTTATCTTCACTCAGACGGCCTCGGTGAATTCCGGCGCGTTAAAATGCTTTTCAGCGCAGCAGCGCCACCTACTGGACGGCGGAGGAACTACCTTATTAAATCCCGGCCGGACCCGAATCCAGCGCAGAGAACACGCCGCTGGATCGCGAATGGACCGGGTAAGTAAATCTGCCCCATAATGTTTTATGGACTGGCCATCTCCAAGAAACGACGCCAACTAACTGACTTATAGAGACTACTATTATAGAGACTACTATATAGAGACTACTATTATAGAGACTACTATATAGAGACTACTATATAGAGACTACTATTATAGAGACTACTATATAGAGACTACTATTATAGAGACTACTGACTTATAGGGAACTACTATACAAACTTTTACTACTATAAGTATCCTATCAATTGCTAAATCTGATTCACATATTATATAGAAATACATTATTTTTCAAGAGTGTAATAATATTAAAAGAGTTGTCCAGGTTTAAATAGGGCAATTTTTTCCCCAAAATACATCACAATCAACTCAAGGTAAATGGGGTTTAGCTGCAATACCACACATAACCTTTTGGAAGGAGTGGTGCTTTTTGCGGAAGAAAGCAGCCTTTATTTTCAAATGTTGGACAACTCATCTCATGATTATTGAATTTCTGGAGAGGAGTTCCAGGAAAGGATTCTTTTTCAAGATTTAAAAGAATGTTTTTAACCTTAGAGGATGAAAATTGTCTTCAAGCTCAAGAATTGATTGACTTCCTTTAAATCAACATTGGAAGCTGAACTTTTTGCTTTTTTGTTTCCTTACAGACTTTACGTTTTTGAAGGACTGTCTTTTTTGCATTAGGTCATTCATTAATATATATTTAGCTGTCACTGTTGAACCAAAGTGTAAAAGAGATCAAGACAAGATAAATGTGTATTTGTGTCTAATGTTACCAAAATGTACCTCGTTTTAATTTACTTTTCTTCAAGGCTAAAGATGTGTGGAAACAGTTAAAGGGGTATTCTGGGAATATGAACGCCATGATGATATGAATAAATGAATGTAACAAAACTCAATGTCACCAGTCACAAAATGGAGCTTAAATAGTTTGATTTTAAGATTCACAAAATGTTATGGCCTATCTAAAGTAAGCGGAGTAATCACCAAGATGGCCGCCACTGGAAACTACAAGTCCCATGATCCTTTAGTTACTTTAGTTCTCAGTAACTCCTCCTCCCTCTCATACTCTGCTCCCTGTGATGATGTAAGAGACTGTCCTGCTCTGTTACCATAGTAATGATGTGTAACCGCAATCACTACACATTGGGGCTTATTTACTAAGGGTCCCGTGGCCGCATTTTCATCGGGTTTTCCGACTTTTCGGGGATCGCACCGGAATTGTGTCGCACGCTATCGTTTTGTGTCACGCGACACAAGTTGGGGGGCTGGCCGTCGGACGATCCGGCGGATTCGGACTATGCATGGGATTTAACAATTCAATTTGTGCCGCAAGCCATGCACTTACATGCACCGGGAGGAAGTTGGTGAACTCCGGTGGACCTGAAGGGGGAAGCGACAAATCCAGGAAATCGGGTGCACGATCTCCATGAATCGGCAAATGTGCATTCCAGCGGACATTCCGGGGATCGCACAAGGACCGTGTAGGTAAATGTGCCCCATTGTCTTAATGAGATGTTACTAGCTGCAACTAGCCGAGACAGGTGCAGGACATGTGATGGGGACATATGCCCAGCGGCCATATTCTGTCCTTTGTCTGCTCCGCACGGAGGAAATCAACTGACTGATTAAAGGTCCGGTAGCATTTTAATTCCTCTTTATAGTGTATGTCAACAGCATTTTCTGCTAAGGGAAGCAACATTTTAAATAACAACTTATTACATATTAGCTTATTTTAATGACCCATTTCAATATGAATTATGCTGATTCCTGGAATACATCTTTAAGCTTCTTCTATGGGTGAAACAGTTGTCATGCTGGCAGCCGATGTTCTTTGCTGTTCCTTGTTGATAATCCTGCACTATTCTTCCCAAGATATCCCAAGAAGAGTGGGTTCAAGATGACCAGAAATGTAACGAAAACCTTGTGCTACTGTGTTCGGCACAACAGTTGTCACCTTGGTTTTTATTGTTCTTTGTTGGTCATCTAGCAGCATTCTTCTCTGTATACAGTATATACCAAGATAAGAGGGGCAGAAGGACCAGATTTAATTTAAAAAATTGCATTAATATTTCAGTTACAACAATGATTGCCTTGATCAGTGGTAACTACTGACCGTGGTTGGTCCCTGTTGGCCATCTTGAGATCTTCCTACAGGAAATCCAAGACAAAAACTGAGGAAACAAACATCAAACCAATGAAATAAGTCTCATAGGCACATTTATGTTCCTCGTGTATGTATTGGAGTGACAATAGATACATAAATACAAATTTCCTTTATTGTTTTATTTGCATTGCAAGGAATATATACATTGTGTTATACGTAGTGTTTTGTCATGCGATTATCTCCTGGTGGGCGAAGACCTTTACATATTCATTTGCTTGTATTTTTTTTAGTCTTGTCTAACACCTTCTACCTTATTACCTGCTTTTATAAGGTGTTGTCAATTGGGTATAACACTTGAAAGAATTGCGAGACTTAGTCAAGCAAATGCCAGGTACCACGCTTCAACATCAATGTGCCATGAATGATGACTATCAAGCGAATGCTATGACATCTAGCAAAGTATTGTGAGAGCTGGACCAATGCCGTCCCATAATGCTTCCATTTTTTAAGCCAGCGTAGTGTTAAAGAAGCCATTTTAAAAATGGATTGAAAACATTTTTACAGAATCTGCTAAGAAATTGATAGGTACTGTGTGATTTCAGAATGATGTGCTCAAGATGGAAAGAAAAGGCAATTTGTATTTTTTTTGGGAGGTGTACGTGGGACTCTGGCTTTACAGAATCATTACACTTTTAGATGAGCAATGCCAAGTGAGGCCTGCCGTTGCCATGGCAATTGCTCATTTCTGAATAAATGAGGCAAGGCCTACTAGATGCAGAGACACAGCATGGTGAAATTTATTGGAGTTAGTAGATGGCGTCCGTCTGTGATATGAGGCTTCAGGCTCGGAGGGAGAAGAAATTGTGTAGATTCAGTACTTTGTAGCAGAAGGGATGGAATGCACTCTGGGCTCTAATGCCTCATGCCGGGAGGACTGAGCCTTGTGGGACAGTCAACGGAAGACCGTATAATGGAATTTACTGGTGGGAGTTAAAGGAGATCTGAAATGTTCTTATTGTCAGAGCATGAGACAAGGAGGATAAACACGAGCTCCAAAGAGAAGGGTTCAGCTCGTAGATAAAAAATAATATATCACCATTTCAAAAGGTGTTTTGTCTCGCTAGATATCACCTCCCGGTCGAAGCTGTCAACGTCTCACCGGTTCTATAATCTTAGTTTATTCTTTATTTAGACTCACAAAAACTTCATCGATAACGTCAGGAATGAGATATAAGCAGTAGGGAAATTAATAGCACACGCATGTTGCCATACATAACATAACCTTAAAGGGATCCTTCATGAATTGTTCACTGTAAAATAATGATTCTATAAGAACTGAAAATTGGTATAGAAATGTATTTTTTTTAAAAAGAACATTAACAGGATTTTCTCCCTTTTTTCTCTTATTTTTGTGACATTTTATGGCACATTTGATATATTTGTAGCTAAATTTGCAACTTTTCCACTCGCCTAGCAAAACTATTTTTAGTGTTGCGCCTGATATATCTTTAAAATCCATATGTGAACGTATGAAAAAGTACCAATTTTGGCGCAAATCGAGGTTAAAAAGTCACAGTGCTGACGAGGTATAGGAAAAACTTTAAAAGAAGTTGAAAACTTTGAGACTTTTGTGGGAATTTTGAATAAAATGTTGCAAAAACCCTATACGCACAGCTGTCTGATATATGAACCTCTAAGATAAATCAAACGAGTCCAAAAGTCGTAAAAAACAAGAAAAGACATGCACAAATGTGTCTCCCCATTGTCCAATCCGTATTAACCATGACTATGTTGAGCCCCACCCCCCTTGGCAACTATTCATATATATGTAGGAGAAGTAACAGGAGAACCACTCAACTCACATGTATAAGAAAAGATAATACAATATAATAAAATATATAAGGAGATTTGATTGATCCCTTTTAAGCATAGACCTTGGTTCTAAACTTCCCTTTTAATATCTTTTGCAGTGGGGCCACACTTTAGTTTGCTACACCATAAATCTAAGGACGTAATTATGATACACCCAAAGTTTGGTTCCTAAGTAGGCTTGGAGACCCTTATCCTACATGCTTCTCGTATAAATGTCTGGCCACTGCCATGGTACTTGATTAGGACATATAACAATCTACAACATTGCTGATGAGTGGTAGATGTGTTTGCTAGATCTGGGAAACTTCTAGGGGACAGAGATAAAAAAAAAGTACTTACCATGCTCTGGTTCCTGGTTCCCATGGCACAGCAGTATTTTTCCTTTCGTCACTCTATCCGACCAGAAGTTCTACATGGTCAAAGGGTGAACTTCTGCCACTGAGTAGCCTCCTGAGACCACAGGACATCTCTTCTGATGGAAGGTTAATTCCTTTGTTTTCCCCAGGTCTAAGGATGTCTACAACTTCCTGAGAAATTTATGGAAAATCTTATGTGCCAAAATTGGACAAATTGTAATCTTGAAGAGCATTGCAATCCACATGGACAGGGTATGAGGGGTAGCAGAGGATGCAGTCACATCTGGGCCAAGAAGCCTTACTGGGACCATATTTGGGCAGATTTACTTACCCGGTCCCATCGCAATCCCGAGGTGCGTTGTCCAACGATGATTCGGGTCCGGCGCGATTCACAAACATCGTGAATCCGTGTTCCTGCATGTGTTGCTGCTGCACCGAGGTCTGCCGAAGTTCACCTTCTTCTTCCCGGTGCATGTGATTGCTTGATCTTGCGACACAAATCCTGCGTTTTTTCGAATCCGTTGAGTTGTCCGACGGCCTGCCCCACCATTTCTGTCGGGTGCAAGCCGGCGCCGATGCGGCAAAATCCAATTGCATGCGCCAAAAACCCGGGGCAATTTGTCGCAAAACGGAAATGTTCGGAAAACCCGACAAAAGTGCGGCGTTCGTACCCTTATTAAGTGAGCCCCATTGTCTCTCTTTTCCTTACACACAGACCCGTAGGGGTCTGGCACAGATTTTTTTATTAGAGCCCAGTAGCTTCAAGTTACACTTCTACATATTTTGCCACTTATGGGTTCCTCTTATTTTTTTCCTAATTTTAGATTCACTTTTGCTACGGTGTCCATCCAGAAAAACATACATGGTGTTCAAGTATGACATCCACATGTTACGTAAGTATTACCAAAGTAAAAATGGCCGTCCGTGTAAATTTAGCTTCTTCAGGAGAATTTAAATGCACCTTATTATTTGCCTCAATCTTTCTCTAAAAGCGCTCTCTCTGCAAACAGACGTCAGTAAATACACACTTGCAACTGCATCCAGTTTTAACACAAATAACACTTTATAATCCCTTCTTGCCACCCGCACTTAAGGCAAAGCACAATACACTGTTTTCACGAGCTGCATTTATAAATACCACTTTTACTTTTCGGAAGCATTTAGCTCAAACAACAGTTGTTGTTTCCCATTGAATATGTCTCACCGTGTGAACTTTGGCCAAAGTATAGGTTTGTAGCAGCTTAAAAAGGAACTGTGACTCATAGGGAATCTGGTGAAACAGATGCCTATGCTGCCGGAGCCTTTTTAGATTCTGAGTGGATACTGCAGCAGAAATTAACCCCTTTACACGTTACTATATAAACAGGACTCCTGTGTGGCACAAACAGGAAAAACAGGCATGTCCCAATCATTTTTTATCAAAGGAAAATGTGTATTACTCAATATTGACAATAGTGTTACTTTACACCTCGTGTGATGATCGCTAGGGTTATAGAATTGCTTAAGGATTAAAAGAGATTTAAAGTTCTAATAATAATTTGTTTATTTATATAGAGCACACAGATTACGTGGCGCTGCACAGAGTTTACCAAATCAGTCCCTGTCCCCAATGGGGCTCACAATCTAATCACCTACCAGTATGTTTTGGAGTGTGGGAGGAAACCGGAGAAAACCCACGAATACATGGAGAGAACATACAAACTCTTTGCAGATGTTGACCCTGGGACTTGAACCTATTACCCCAGCTCTGCAAGGCTGTAATGCTACCCACTAAGCCACCGTGCTGCCCTAGCTAAAAATAAATTATTCTAACCCCCAACTAATCTTATGAGAAGTTGAGGCTATTGGGTCACCAGGTGCATATCTAGGAGAGACAGGGCCCTTTAGCAAGCTTCTGAATGGGGCCCCCCTTCCTGCCTTAAAAATATACATATCTGTATTTGTTAACTCACACATGCAAGTTACAATCATAAACACATTCTTTAGTGTGTCAGGTCAGATGCTGGGGCCCCCCCTGACACTGTGGGCCCCATAACAGCTGCCATGGCTGCTACACCTGTAGTTATGCCCCTGTGGGTCACAATGATTCATATAAGACAGAGGGACATGTTGTATCCCATCAGGCTCTATGGCCCTGGTGCATATCGCATGCCGCTTTGTTTATGGCAAGCAAGGACATATGCTGCCACTATAGCCCCTGTGGTCTCCTCTTCCTCCAGTAGAATGGGTATTTTTTTTGCCTTGCTTATCATTGCCTAGAATTTAGCTACATACACGCTATCATATCCACCCACACCCTCCCACACTTCTGCCCGAGGGCCGGTGACATCACCCGGCTCCCGGGAAGTCTCGTACATGCTTGTCGACTGATACGGCTGCTTAACAGGGATGGTGACCGCGCATGCGTGAGACTTCCTGAGAGCCAGGTGATGTCACCGGCTCTCGGCAAGAGGGGTTGGTCGGAGTGGGTGGATATGATAGTACGCAGTAGGCATGCATAATTAGGAGACTAATTAGGAGCGCCTGGAGCTAATTTGCATATTTTAGTTTTTTACAGAAATACAGTCATTTAAAACCTTATAAAGACATGTTCCTGTATTTAGTTTAAATGAAGGCAACCCAGGTGGTAGTTTTCCTTTAACATCAAATGTTGGCTCTATCCTTTATAGACCTCCATACACATAGCGCCAATTATCGTTTTTACAGGGGCCTCTGCAATTTCCTGTAAATCATGAATGGTCAACTTGTCGACATGGTTAATAAAACACCAGATCCATTAATCCATCCAATTGATGCAGATGAAAGGCGTATAGGGAATACACCAACTACTTCCATCTTTAAAACTTTAGTACTCAAAGCTAATCTATCAGAAGTATTTAGAGCATGGGTGGCAAACCTTTGGCATGGGTGTCAGAGGTGGCACTCAGAGCCCTGTCTGTGAGCACCCAGGCCATCACCAAAGAGGAAGCAAGGGATCATATTCAAGGTGTGGGCAGATCTGGATTATTATTGTAGCTCCTTCTCCAGGCCTGACAATTCTTCCTGTTTAGGGGAACCTGAATTTGTCCTCCTTCTTTTTCCTGTGTTCCAGTGTTCTCAGGACACTCATACGATTGGAAGCTATAACAGAGAAAAGACCAATAAGTTTATTGCTTAAATTGCCATGTGGGCACTTTGCAATAAATAAGTGTGTTTTGGTTGTAGTTTGGGCACTCAGTCTATAAAAGGTTTGCCATTACTGATCTACACCCATCTAGACATGAAGAGACCTTATTATTCCAATGTGAATATTGGGGGAAATTTATCAGAAGTGTCTGAGAGCAGAACTGTTCTAGTTGCCTGTGGCAACCTATCAGAGCTCAGCTTTCATTTTCCCATGGACGTTAATTAAATAAAAGCTGATTGGTTGCCTCGAGGAACTAGAACAGTTCTGCCTTCAGACACTTTTGAAAAATCTCCTCCAATGGTATTTAGTTTAACTTAGGAATCAAGAATTGGAAAGAATCATTGCTACTATAGCTAAGCCTGAGGAATAGGGGAATAAGTCTCTGCGAAAGAGCCAACAAAAATATTCTGACATTGCCGTAGACTCCTTGTTCTGGAGATATGCATTGGGTGTGCTATAATGGTTTCCCAATGCATAAGAAGAAACATTCAATATAAATGCGATATAGCAATAGCTTTTTTTTCCAGGAATTAGTAAGATACGTGTTTATTGATTTTTCAGGCAGAAAGGTGTCCATTGCCTTTAAGCGCAGAGCCGGAGACGTGAGATAAGTGCTCATGTATTGAAACAATCAGGATTTCTGCGGCAGGATAATCATTCTGTTCATGACTAAAATGAATTAAACATTTTGCACGGATTCTCAGCCGCTTATTAAATTCTGTCGTATATATAATGACTATGGACTACGAGTCTTTTTTTGAACAAGTCCAATGAATTCTCCTTCTGATTGAATAGATTTCCATCCATCAGCATAAATAGCAATTACCAAAGATAATTTTATCATTGGAAATGATCCCTTTATCTGTGGAAGGTAAGTGAGTTCCCAAGGGTATTATACCGATACCCCTAAATGTCACCCTCAGTGTGACCCACAACCCTACCGGCTCATATAGGAACGGGACCGTCGTGCCAAATATTGCCATAAATCAAGTGATCATATGCAGTGGTCACATATTCCGAATGCCAACGCTTACAAATTCCTACACCAAGCAATATAATTTTGTATGGAAAAATGTGCCCCCAATTCTCATATTGATTTTGATTCCACATACAGTACATGCTTAACCCATTGTAGAGTGTGATAGTTCAGTGTGACCAGTTGCGAACACTAAACTACTCGAGTCAATTACATTTCTGTCAACGTTGCGTTTCCCGAATCCGTCGGGTTTTCCGATGGCCACGCCCCCGATTTCCGTCGCATGCATGCCAGCGCCGATGCGCCACAATGCAATACGTGCAATCAAAAAACAGTCCAAACTTTCAATGCCCAACAGGTTTATGTGCAAAATTGTAAACATTTAAAGCCTGTAAAATAATTCCAATGTACATGTTGAGACAGGGTCCATGAAAAAAATCCTTCCTCTGCACCTGCCCTGGACCATGCGCACATTTACGCCTAAAAAGTTAAGCAAAAAAGTGATACACAAGTGAAGAGTCGCACAGAACATCTGGAATATAATGATACATAAGGCACTGCACAAGGTGCAGATCAATGCGTACTTGAAAAGCAACAGCAAAAGTCTCAGTAAAAGTTGCAAAAATGACAAAAATCGCAAAAATGAAAGAAAAAACTAGCAGAAATAAAGATACATATTCCCCAGTATCTAACCGCACTATGACCTAGTCACTCGTCTTTATATGGACAAGGGAGGGGGAGGAGCATTCACCTCTCTTCCCAAATGTGTGCTCACCCGGGTTACTTATAAGCACTTAATTTTATAATATTAATATATATTTAAAATATTTTATTCATGGTCTAAACAAATGACCATAGTTTAGTTAGTATATATAATAATTATATACATTCTGGGAGATTTGACTTTTCGAAAAATCTCTAGACAAATGTGTACAACTTTAGCAAAGTCTTATAATTCACCAATGTGGGCCAACATTTTAACAAAAGTTTGTTTCAAAATTTTAGCCATGAGTTAGTCAATCAAGAAGCGTCACCAATAGAGATGAGCGAGCACTAAAATGCTCGGGTACTCGTTATTCGAGACGAACTTTTCCCGATGCTCGAGTGCTCGTCTCGAATAACGAGCCCCATTGAAGTCAATGGGAGACTCGAGCATTTTTCAAGGGGACCAAGGCTCTGCACAGGGAAGCTTGGCCAAACACCTGGGAACCTCAGAAAAGGATGGAAACACCACGGAAATGGACAGGAAACAGCAGGGGAAGCATGCATGGATGCCTCTGAGGCTGCATAATCGCAACATTATGCCAAAATTATGGGCAACAGCATGGCCATGACAGAGTGACAGAATGAAGCTAGATAGCATCTAAAACATCCAATAATTGACCCTGACACTATAGGGGACGGCATGCAGAGGCAGCGGCAGCAGGCTAGAGAGTGTCATGGCGACATACCCTAAATGGACTCAGGCTTCAAACCAATAGGTGGCAGAGAGGAACCAAAGGAGGTGAGCAAGAAGCGCTCAAATAATATCGGTACATGATAAAAGTTTGCCAGTATATTTTGTGGATTACACAGCAGGGTGGCGACAAAGTTAACATGGAAGCCATGAAAACAACCCAAAATTCTGCCTGACACAGCTCGTTTGATAAGGGGACCATGTATGGAGGCAGTGAACTAGTAGTAGATTAAAGGTGCTGCAGTTAAAACTATGTTAGTTGGATCTTGGCATGGAGCTGGCGCTCCGCTGCCAGGCGAGCTTTCGCCAATCCAAGCCCCTGTCTCTAGGCTACTCCCCAAACAGCACTTCTAAGAACCTTTTGTATAAGATCAAGTGTAGTAGCGTTCTTATAAGTTTAGGATATGGCGGGTGAGGGGAATGTAAACAGATGCGCAAGAAGCGCTGAAATAATATCGGTAAATGATAAAAGTTTGCCAGTATATTTTGGGGATTACACAGCAGGGTGGCGACAAAGTTAACAAGTTTGATGTGGAAGCCATGAAAACAACCCAAAATTCTGCCTGACACAGCTCGTTTGATAAGGGGACCATGTATGGAGGCAGTGAACTAGTAGTAGATTAAAGGTGCTGCAGTTAAAACTATGTTAGTTGGATCTTGGCATGGAGCTGGCGCTCCGCTGCCAGGCGAGCTTTCGCCAATCCAAGCCCCTGTCTCTAGGCTACTCCCCAAACAGCACTTCTAAGAACCTTTTGTATAAGATCAAGTGTAGTAGCGTTCTTATAAGTTTGGGATATGGCGGATGAGGGGAATATAAACAGATGCGCAAGAAGCGCTGAAATAATATCGGTTAATCATAAAAGTTTGCCAGTATATTTTGTGGATAACACAGCAGGGTGGCGACAAAGTTAACAACTTTGATGTGGAATCCATGAAAACAACCCAAATTTGTGCCTGACACACCTCGTTTGATAAGGGGACGATGTATGGAGGCAGCTATATGGACGACTTTTGGAGGTAGCAATGGAGACAACGTGTGGAGGCTGCTATGGAGACAATTTAATTTGGATAGTGCCTGTATGTGGCAGTCCAAAAAAGTTTTCAAACCAGAGGAGCAGGTAGGTGGCCCTCCAGAAAAATGGAATAGATTGAGTGCCTGTATGTGGCAGTCCAAAAAAGTTTTCAAACCAGAGGAGCAGGTAGGTGGCCCTCCAGAAAAATGAAATAGATTGAGTGCCTGTATGTGGCAGTCCAAAAAAGTTTTCAAACCAGAGGAGCAGGTAGGTGGCCCTCCAGAAAAATGAAATAGATTGAGTGCCTGTATGTGGCAGTCCAAAAAAGTTTTCAAACCAGAGGAGCAGGTAGGTGGCCCTCCAGAAAAATGAAATAGATTGAGTGCCTGTATGTGGCAGTCCAAAAAAGTTTTCAAACCAGAGGAGCAGGTAGGTGGCCCTCCAGAAAAATGGAATAGATTGAGTGCCTGTATGTGGCAGTCCAAAAAAGTTTTCAAACCAGAGGAGCAGGTAGGTGGCCCTCCAGAAAAATGAAATAGATTGAGTGCCTGTATGTGGCAGTCCAAAAAAGTTTTCAAACCAGAGGAGCAGGTAGGTGGCCCTCCAGAAAAATTGAATAGATTGAGTGCCTGTATGTGGCACTCTCAAAAATTGTTTAAAACAGAGGACCGGGTAGGTGGCCCTCCAGAAAAATTAAATGCATAAAGTACTATAGCTAGAGCCAGTGGGCCCTGTCAAAAAATAGCCAGTTTCCTCTGCTTTAGTGTACAAAGAGGAGGAGAAGGAGGAAAATGAGGAGGAGGAGGAGTGCATAAATTATTCAGGTTGAGCTTCCTTCACCTGGTGGAGATTGGAAATTATGAGAAATCCATGCTTTATTCATCTTAATAAGCGTCAGCCTGTCAGCGCTGTCAGTCGACAGGCGTGTACGCTTATCGGTGATGATGCCACCAGCTGCACTGAAAACCCGCTCGGACAAGACGCTAGCGGCAGGGCAGGCAAGAACCTCCAAGGCGTACAGCGCCAGTTCGTGCCACATGTCCAGCTTTGAAACCCAGTAGTTGTAGGGAGCTGTGTGATCATTTAGGACGATGGTATGGTCAGCTACGTACTCCCTCACCATCTTTCTGTAAAGATCAGCCCTACTCTGCCGAGACTGGGGACAGGTGACAGTGTCTTGCTGGGGTGACATAAAGCTGGCAAAAGCCTTGTAAAGCGTACCCTTGCCAGTGCTGGACAAGCTGCCTGCTCGCCTACTCTCCCTCGCTACTTGTCCCGCAGAACTACGCACTCTGCCGCTAGTGCTGTCAGAAGGGAAATACTGTTTCAGCTTGTGCACCAGGGCCTGCTGGTATTCATGCATTCTCACACTCCTTTCCTCTCCAGGGATGAGAGTGGAAAGATTTTGCTTGTACCGTGGGTCCAGGAGAGTGAATACCCAGTAATCGGTGCTGGAATAAATTCTTTGAACGCGAGGGTCACGGGATAGGCAGCCTAGCATGAAATCTGCCATATGCGAAAGAGTCCCAACGTGCAAGAATTCACTCCCCTCACTGGCCTGACTGCCCATTTCCTCCTCCTCCAACTCCTCCAACTCCTCTTCTTCTGCCCATACACGCTGAACAGTGAAGGTCTGAGCAATGCTCCCCTCTTGTGTCTCGCCAACATTCTCCTCCTCTTCCTCCTCATCCTCCTCCACCTCCTCCGATATGCGCTGAGAAACAGACCTGAGGGTGCTTTGGCTATCAACAAGGGAATCTTCTTCCCCCGTCTCTTGTGACGAGCGCAAAGCTTCCGACTTCATGCTGATCAGAGAGTTTTTCAACAGGCCAAGCAGCGGGATGGTGAGGCTGATGATGGCGGCATCGCCACTGACCATCTGTGTTGACTCCTCAAAGTTACTCAGCACCTGACAGATATCAGACATCCACGTCCACTCCTCATTGTAGACTTGAGGAAGCTGACTGACCTGACTACCAGTTCTGGTGGAAGTTGACATCTGGCAGTCTACAATCGCTCTGCGCTGCTGGTAAACTCTGGATAACATGGTTAATGTTGAATTCCACCTCGTGGGCACGTCGCACAACAGTCGGTGAGCGGGCAGTTGGAGGCGGCGCTGCGCTGCCCTGAGAGTGGCAGCATCTGTGCTGGACTTCCTGAAATGCGCACAGATGCGGCGCACCTTCGTGAGCAAATCTGACAGATTGGGGTATGTCTTGAGGAAACGCTGAACTATCAGATTTAACACATGGGCCAGGCATGGCACATGTGTCAGTCTGCCGAGTTGCAGAGCCGCCACCAGGTTACGGCCGTTGTCACACACAACCATGCCTGGCTTCAGGTTCAGCGGTGCCAGCCACAGATCAGTCTGCGCCGTGATGCCCTGTAATAGTTCTTGGGCGGTGTGCCTTTTATCGCCTAGGCTCAGCAGTTTGAGCACCGCCTGCTGTCGCTTAGCGACGGCACTGCTGCTGTGCCTAGAGCTAGCGACTGATGGCGCAATTGCCCACGGATGGTAGTTCGGAGGAGGAGGTGGAGGAGGGGTGTGAGGAGGAGGAGGCATAGTAGGCCTTTGAGACCTGGACCGAGGTAGGCCCCGCAATCCTCGGCGTCGGCAGTATATGACCAGCCCCAGGGTCAGACTCGGTCCCAGCCTCCACCAAGTTAACCCAATGTGCCGTCAGCGATATATAGTGGCCCTGCCCGGCAGCACTCGTCCACGTGTCCGTGGTCAGGTGGACCTTGTCAGAAACGGCGTTGGTCAGGGCACGGATGATGTTGTCTGACACGTGCTGGTGCAGGGCTGGGACGGCACATCGGAAAAAGTAGTGGCGGCTGGGGACCGAATACCGAGGGGCGGCCGCCGCCATGAGGTTGCGAAAGGCCTCGGTCTCTACTAGCCTATAGGGCAGCATCTCCAGGCTAAGCAATCTGGAGATGTGGACATTAAGGGCTTGGGCGTGCGGGTGGGTTGCACTATATTTTCTTTTCCGCTCCAGCGTCTGGGGTATGGAGAGCTGAACGCTGGTGGATGCTGTGGAGGATCGTGGAGGCGACGATGGGGTTTTTGTGCCAGGGTCCTGGGCAGGGGGCTGACTATCAGCTGACACAGGTGAAGGAGCAGTGGTGTGCACGGCCGGAGGTGAACGGGCTAGGTGCCACTGATTCGGGTGTTTAGCATTCATATGCCTGCGCATACTGGTGGTAGTTAAGCTAGTAGTGGTGGAACCCCTGCTGATCCTGGTTTGGCAAAGGTTGCACACCACAGTCCGTCGGTCATCCGGTGTTTCCTTAAAGAACCTCCAGACTTCTGAAAATCTAGCCCTCGCCGCGGGAGCCCTCGCCACGGGAGCTTCACTACGTGACACATTTGGCGCTGATGCACCTGCTCTGGCCCTGCCTCTCCGTCTGGCCCCACCACTGCCTCTTCCAACCTGTTCTGCTATAGGACTCTCCTCCGTCTCAGAAGCACTGTGTTCACCCGGCCTCTCAACCCAGCTTGGGTCTGTCACCTCATCATCCTCCGATCCCTCAGTCTGCTCCCCCCTCGGACTTCCTGCCCTGACAACAACTTCACCACTGTCTGACAACCGTGTCTCCTCATCGTCGGACACCTCTTTACACACTTCTTCCACTACGTCAAGAAGGTCATCATCACCCACAGACTGCGACTGGTGGAAAACCTGGGCATCGGAAAATTGCTCAGCAGCAACCGGACAAGTGGTTTGTGACTGTGGGAAGGGTCCAGAAAACAGTTCCTCAGAGTATGCCGGTTCAAATGCCAAATTTTCCTGGGAGGGGGCAGACTGGGGGGGAGGAGGCTGAGGTGCAGGAGCTGGAGGAGTGGCGATTTCGGTGACATGGGTGGACTGCGTGGAAGACTGACTGGTGGACAAATTGCTCGAAGCATTGTCGGCAATCCACGACATCACCTGTTCGCACTGTTCTGGCCTCAACAGTGCTCTACCACGAGTCCCAGTAACTTCAGACATGATGAACCTAGGGAGTGTAGCTCTGCGGCGTTCCCCTGCTCCCTCATCAGCAGGTGGTGTCTCACCCCACCCAGGACCACGGCCTTTGACCCCTGCAGTAGATGGACGCCCACGTCCCGCCCTCGTCCTCGTCCTCTACCCCTAGCCCTCGGGTTAAACATTTTGAAAATGAAAGTTATATAACTTTAATTTTGTTTTTAACTTTTTTTAGTTTTTTTTTGTGTTTTTTAGTTTTTTTTTGTGTTTTTTAGTTTTTAAAACCAAACAATGCTATCCTATTGCTATGGCTATTTTCTAGCCAAGTATGAAAGCACACTGATGAGATGACGCTGAGTTATGAAAAAATAAACGTAAAATAAAAAGAAACTGGCAGACTGTGCCTAATTGAAATCCAACCCCTAATAAATTTTCCCACTTCGGTCTTTGCGATGGATATGTGCGTCACTAAGCGCTAAACACAGCGGTCGCAAATCTCACTCCAAATTCCTCACAATTGGCTAGTATATGCACTGCAGCAAGTACAGCCACCAGCAGATCAACCAGAAATAAAATATATATAACGCTATTGTAGGCGTAAGTAAGCCGTTTGGATTCTCCTTTGGCTATTTTCTAGCCAAGTATGAAAGCACACTGATGAGATGACGCTGAGTTATGAAAAAATAAACGTAAAATAAAAAGAAACTGGCAGACTGTGCCTAATTGAAATCCAACCCCTAATAAATTTTCCCACTTCGGTCTTTGCGATGGATATGTGCGTCACTAAGCGCTAAACACAGCGGTCGCAAGTCTCACTCCAAATTCCTCACAATTGACTAGTATATGCACTGCAGCAAGGACAGGCACCAGCAGATCAACCAGAAATAAAATATATATAACGCTATTGTAGGCGTAAGTAAGCCGTTTGGATTCTCCTTTGGCTATTTTCTAGCCAAGTATGAAAGCACACTGATGAGATGACGCTGAGTTATGAAAAAATAAACGTAAAATAAAAAGGAAATGGCAGACTGTGCCTAATTGAAATCCAACGCCTAATACATTTTCCCACTTCTGTCTTTGCGATGGATATGTGCGTCACTAAGCGCTAAACACAGCGGTCGCAAGTCTCACTCCAAATTCCTCACAATTGGCTAGTATATGCACTGCAGCAAGGACAGCCACCAGCAGATCAACCAGAAATAAAATATATATAACGCTATTGTAGGCGTAAGTAAGCCGTTTGGATTCTCCTTTGGCTATTTTCTAGCCAAGTATGAAAGCACACTGATGAGATGACGCTGAGTTATGAAAAAATAAATGTAAAATAAAAAGGAAATGGCAGACTGTGCCTAATTGAAATCCAACCCCTAATAAATTTTCCCACTTCGGTCTTTGCGATGGATATGTGCGTCACTAAGCGCTAAACACAGCGGTCGCAAGTCTCACTCCAAATTCCTCACAATTGGCTAGTATATGCACTGCAGCAAGGACAGCCACCAGCAGATCAACCAGAAATAAAATATATATAACGCTATTGTAGGCGTAAGTAAACCGTTTGGATTCTCCTTTGGCTATTTTCTAGCCAAGTATGAAAGCACACTGATGAGATGACGCTGAGTTATGAAAAAATAAATGTAAAATAAAAAGGAAATGGCAGACTGTGCCTAATTGAAATCCAACCCCTAATAAATTTTCCCACTTCGGTCTTTGCGATGGATATGTGCGTCACTAAGCGCTAAACACAGCGGTCGCAAGTCTCACTCCAAATTCCTCACAATTGGCTAGTATATGCACTGCAGCAAGGACAGCCACCAGCAGATCAACCAGAAATAAAATATATATAACGCTATTATAGGCGTAAGTAAACCGTTTGGATTCTCCTTTGGCTATTTTCTAGCCAAGTATGAAAGCACACTGATGAGATGACGCTGAGTTATGAAAAAATAAACGTAAAATAAAAAGAAACTGGCAGACTGTGTCTAATTGAAATCCAACCCCTAATAAATTTTCCCACTTTGGTGTTTGAGGTGGATATGTGTGTCACTAAGAGCTAAACACAACGGTAGCAAGTCCCCCTGCAAATTCCTCACAATATGGTACTAGCTGCACTACTAGTGCCAGCAAGCCCAGCCACAAGCAAACAAAAAAAAAAAAAGTATAACGTTATTGTAGCCCTAAGAAGGGCTGTTGGGTTCTTGTTGAATCACTCCTGCCTAACAGTAATCTACTAGCACCCTAACGCTGTCCCTGACCAGCAGCAGCTCTCTCCCTAGCGGCATCCAGACACAGAATGATCCGAGCAGCGCGGGCAGCGGCTAGTCTATCCCAGGGTCACCTGATCTGGCCAGCCAACCACTGCTATCGACGTGTAAGGGTACCACGTCATGCTGGGTGGAGTGCAGAGTCTCCTGGCTTGTGATTGGCTCTGTTTCTGGCCGCCAAAAAGCAAAACGGCGGGAGCTGCCATTTTCTCGAGCGGGCGAAGTATTCGTCTGAGCAACGAGCAGTTTCGAGTACGCTAATGCTCGAACGAGCATCAAGCTCGGACGAGTATGTTCGCTCATCTCTAGTCACCAACAAAATGTTTATCATCCTCGGCAATATGAGCCATAACTACTGAGCAGCATGAGCCCCTTTAATCAATTTGGTGGGGCATGTACAAACATTGGGACATAAGTTGGTGGGGGCTAGAGAAAGTGGGCATGAAATGGGTGTCTACAAAAAGAGGGCAAAAGTTGGGTGGCTACAGAGAAGTGAGTGATATGGTGATGTTTAGAGGGTGGGGTAACTAAAAGGTGCGTTAAGCTTTGTAGTCACACTATTGAGAGGAGTATGGGTAATTAAGAAATTTTTATAGAAGGTTAACTGTAAGACTACAATCACAAGATGTATACCCATCGTATCGTAATATGGGGGGCATATATCGGTGCCGGGGAGTGGAGAAGGGGATGAGCGCTGCTCACCCCCGCCCCTCTCCATAGTAATATATGGCACAAGGTGCAATATTCTGATGAAAGATAGGACATGTCCTATCTTTCTCCCGGCTATGGAACAGCACGTGTGCTGCACCGTACCGCTCCCGTAGGGCACCGGGCGCCCATTTCCGCCAGCCGTATGTACATTCATACGTTCGTGTGAATGTAGCCTAAGTCATAGTGGCTGATATCTGGCACACAGAAATATAGAGTTCCAAGGGGGAGGTAATAAAGATTGCTATATGGGCTAAGAATTTCTACTTGCACCCCTGCTTTATTTTTATTCAACTTAAAAAAAAAGTCCAGAAACTGAATCTTAGGTTTCTAAAAAACAGAGCCGCTAGAACTTTATCATTTCATAAGTGAAGGTGTAGTCAATGTACAGGCCGTGACGTATAAACTCTCTCCATGAACTTGCATTTCCCATGAGTTGTACGCAGTGGAGCATGGCTATTGATCGACAGTAACACTTATTTCATGTTTGTTATGTTATATGGCTTAAACTTTTACCCTGTTTCACACAGTCAAAGGTAAACCCCATCCCACCAACTAATACACACTTTCCAAGCAGCAAGTCATTGAGATGTAGTAAGGTAAACAACACCCATGGCTGGTGGCTCTCTGCATTTCTATAACTTTAAGTCCATGACCTTCTCCTACATCTCTGCACAGGGAGAAGTGTGTGTTTATTTGGTTTTACACAACAAAAGGATTAGTCCACTTGCTCCACCCTGAAGAGTGCAATGTATACTCACTGTAATCTGACTACCAATACAAAGGTAACAGCAAAGGTATGAGCCTATTGTAGTTCCACGTCATTTAACCCTCAACTTTTTTTTTTCGACAAAACTCACTTAACTTTACAAAGTTTTTACACACCATTACCACTTGATGTTTGGTTACTGTTTGGAGAATGACTCCAATTTTGAACGCTTTTTCAACCAATAGCTACTCCATCAAAGCCTCCAACGCCATATATATACATGCACAGCCATGCCAACAACTTGTCTCCCATTAGTGATGTTGAGTTCCAACAGCCCAATCGTTCTTTCCCCTGACATTTTCTCTTAAAGGAATGTCAAGACACCTTCATACAAATAAGATGGTCAAGCATCTTGCCAATATAAAGTACCATTTGTCCAAAGAAATTGTAAAGTTTTTATAAATTTGACCACTTTTGTATAAAAAGACAATGGAGTAGGGTGAGGATCAAGGCTACGGAAGACGTAGCGTAAATATACTCCAATCCCTGGTTGGAGTAGTTTTCAACCCTAGTACATAGAAATCCTTTAGATGCACCATTACATGTGTTATTCCTAGTCCATGATGAGAGGACAATGCATGGCATGAAGCTGCTCCTTCATGTAAGAGACAGTGGGCTGCAGTCCAGGATGTAGACCATGAGGCTAATTCCAAGGGTGTTAGTCTCCTTACCAGTTTTCACCATGTAACCCAGATCCATGGTGATGTGGACATTACTGCATCAGAATCACAAGTCTACAGGTGGCATCTGAATATAGCAGATCAGGAAATGGACTCCATGCCCCAGTAGCCTCTAGAGAAAAAATGCATAAATAGAAGATACAATTTTTAACCCAGATGGTAGGTTTCCTTTAAAGGACATCTATCATCAGATCAAGGATTGTAAACCAAGCACAATGACATACTGGTATGAGCCCCCACTGGCAGGATCTGCTGTTCTTTTAGCTTCTTATGCCCTTGTTTTTTTTTAAAAAAAGGGGCTTTAAAAATTATGCAAATGAACATGAGGGGCCCCAGGCTACCAAGGAATTCTTACAGAGCCTGGAGCCCCTAAGACTTATTTGCATAATTTAAAAGCCTTTTTTTCTAGGGCACAAAAAACTAGGGCACAAGATGCTTACAGAAGAGCAGATCCTGCCAGAGGGAGCACACACCAGTATGTCAGTGTGCTTGGTTTACCATCCTTAATTTGGTGATAGATGTCCTTTAAGGACAAATAGCACTGGTTCTTAAATGGATATTGGATAGTTGCAGAATCAAGGTGCATCCCAAGGAACTAACAAATTGATAAACTGAAATGACTTCTTGGTAGGTGAAGGTGGGTATTATCGCTAGTGAAGACCAGGGATTGGATGGGGCTATTCTAATAATGTATACAAAGCAGATGGCTTGTTTGCTTTACGACCCAGTGGCCACCTGAAGGGTGAGAGCAGAGGCGGCTGCCAACATCCAAGAACACCAGGACCAAGGATGGAAGGGTCAAGAGTCAACCAGTGACCATGCCTACATGCAGGAGGTGGCTTCTGTGGGTTGGTGCCACCAGGTCCCCTTAACATGAGATAAATGCGACATTTTCCTGAGCTTGTTTTCTCTGCGTACATGTAATTTTCTGATTTATTTCTAGTTTAGTTTGGCTGGTTATTGTGAATTAAACATATTGCACACAAATCAATGTATTCTGTATTTGTTTTCCAAGAATATTGCTAATACATATCAGACTCTGTTATGCTGTTTTCCACAGCTAGTCACGCTGGCATCTGGACTTTGTTCCTCTCTAAGTGCAACCAGCATGGGGCATTCTTGCTTATATTGTAAGTTACATTAAGGAATGTTTTGCTTTGTAAACAGTTGGTTCTTACAACACAGTTATTTTGTCTAATAGATCATTCGTATGCTATTTAATGTCTACGAAGCTAGAAAAATATTCACTTAATGTACAATTTCAACAGGACCTGCCAGCCATCTGTTGTGTGTGTGGGTGTCTCAGCTTCTCCCCGACAGCAGATGTCGATGGAAAGAAAGGGCAGGCTGCTGGTTTTTAACATGCCTGATCCTTTTGTTCTCGGAGGAGATAAGCGACGGCTAGAGGTATATGGTACCAGCTCAAAGGGTTTGTTCAAGATTTGGTGTTAATGGTTGATCCTAATGATAGGCCATCAATAATCGATCTTTGGCTGGCATCCACATGAGATAAGCCATGGCTAGAAGTATATGGTAACATCTTAAAGAGATTGTTCGAGATGGGGTACTTATCATTCATACTCAGAATGGGCCTTTAAAACTTGATCGTGGGGCACAAACACTTGACGTCACATGATCATTCATGGCTCCCACACAAAGCTAATGGAGCAGAAGTTGTAGTAGCGGCTTTTGGCCACAATGGAGATATGAGGGAGATTAATCCCAAGTGTCTGAGAGCAGACCTGCTGTAGTTCCCATGGCAACCAGCTCAGCCATTAATTACCGACAGCTGTTTATAAAATTAAAACTGAGCTCTCATTGGTTTCCATGGATAACTAAACAGTTTTACCTCTTTGCCTCTTCAGTTTTACCAGTTTTAAACTTCTGATAACCCCCCCCCCCTCCATGGAGCCAATCTACATGGGAGCGTAGATGGAGACACGAGTGAGCAGGGTTGTGCTGTTATTGCATATTGTTGGCAATCCTAAACAGATGGGTTTTCAGATTTCGGATGTCCCTTACAGGGTGGCAAGTAGGATAGCCAGGGAGCTGGTCCGTGGAACAAAGTTTAGAGTATGAACAAAAGACTTTCTATTCCCTACCATAAACAAATAATATTCATGACTTAGATTGAAAATCTGACCAGGTATTTGCCGATGGAATGATTTGACCAAACATTTTTGGTGTACTACCTAAAAAATGTTTGCAACTTATTTTTACATAACAAATAGGGCTAGTTAATATATAAGTTAAAGATAAGTTAAAGATTAATAAATCTTCCGTCGCTGCTGATGTCCTGCGCCCAGTCCGTCCTGCGCCCAGTTACAGGGGCACGGAAGCTGCGCTCATGGAGGTTTTGGTACGTCCAGCTTACAACACTGAGCGATAGGGACGGATGGGAGTGGCCTTAGATGGCCGGAAACTCCCTGTGCATGGCTTGAGTGCCTCTGTAAACAAACAGGGGCACGGATCAGATGGACCGCGGTTGGGACATCAGCACGGATGGAGGAGGTGAGTAAGTTTTTTATTAATCTCCATTAACACCTTTAATACATTTATAGGATTTGTTTTATATTTTCTTTGGGTTTAAGTTTACAAAAAGTGAAAAAAAATCTTTTAAAATGTAGAGAACCTTATTTTTTTTTTATCAACTCAGAAAGACCATAATTAACGATTACCCTATCATGTGATGGGGATTTTGATATGTAATATGGGTTGTGGCTGGGATTTTTTTTCAAATTTTTTTGGATTATCTCGAAACAGAGCTGAACTATGTCTAATAAGACCCAGAAGCTCTACTAAACCCTATTCCACCCATCGATAATATAACCAATGAGTGGCAGCAGAACTGCCACTGCATATATTCACTACATAATTCTTGTTAAACCCATCCTTAGTGAAGAAAGGAGAAGATAGAAACGGTAAGAAACAAAGGCTCTAGGTGGGTAGTTGGACAGTGGGTGCTCCTTATTAGTTTATCAAGTTATATGCATTCCAAAAGGGTGCCACTAAAAAGAACAACTGACTGAAAAGGAATGTGGTGATAAATTAAAATAAAATTGCTTGTCATTTAAAGGAAACCTACCTTCTGGGATCTACCTGATAAGGTAGATCACATGGTAGATTGCTTTACAAAGCCCCAGCCCAATCTTTATTTTGTTTAAACTTTTAATAAAGCTGACCCTGGAAAAAGGTTATCTTTAACTTACGCAAATTCTCTCTAGAGGCTACTGGGGCATGGAGTTGCAACTTTATGGAGTGGGCGCTATGTCTACTCCACTCCCCAGTAGCCTCTCTCGTTCCCTCCTATCATCTCATCTACAGTGCGCAGCTACAGCCTGCAAAGTTGGAGCTAGTGCGCATGCGCAGAACTTCAGCTTCTTGGACAAGGCTGCGCAGCTTTGAGCTGCCTTGGTTCGGCTTAAGGCTCATACCAAGGATGTTAGTCACCCTAGCAGTTTTCACCATGAAACCCAGATCCATGGGTGTGTGGACATTACTGCATCAGAATATCAAGGCCGTTACCCACTCCCACTAGAGGTGGCATCTGACTATAGTGGATCAGGAAATGTACTCCATGTCCCAGTAGCCTCTAGAAATTTTTTTTCATAATTAAGGTGGCATTCACACTGCCGTAGGGGGGATGTATCTATGGCCGACGTATATAGGGCCTATATATGTCCCCCATAGATGGCAATGGGCACACAGCACTCTAAGGGGAGCAGTACGGTGCAGGACAAGTGCGGCACCTTACCGATCCGTACCCTGTGAAAAGATCTTTTCTCGGCATACGGCGCCGTGCACCATGTTTCTCTATGGAGAGGGCCGGGGGTGAGCAGCGCTCAGCCCCTCCTCCTCTCCCCAGCACCGACGTGTGCCTGCGGTGCTACGCTACGGTTGGCACACGTCAGTGTGAATTCAGCCTAAAAGATAAAATTTTTACCCCAGATGGTAGGTTTCCTTTCTTAAAGGCAAGATGTCTAACAACTGTACCATTGAGATCTGCAGAAAGGGGGATTGTGATTCCTCCTGACCTGTTCGTAAACTTGGGAATTTTGAAGTCCGATAGAAGTCAGTAGAACAAAGAAACAAAGAAAATACATTAAAAAAGCGTTTTCAGTTTTCTAAATGAGATACATTAGACTTTCCATACTTGGCCACCACATGCATGTTTACTTACATAATCTATTTCATGGAGGAACAACCTCTATACTAATTGCGTCTGACCATCTTTTCTGTTTCATGCTTTTCCTTGTACTGTATAGCATTGTCCATAACTTATACTTAATTTGTAACTTCTAAATGAAATAGCTTGTAATTACTGAACAATTAACAAGCAAATTGTGTTTATATTTTGCATGAAATACTTCATTGTATTCCATTATTAATACATCAATGTTAATACGATATCCATTAAATTGCTGTGAGATGATTAGGAGCTAAGTCCACAAATAACTTGGAACTCAGTAAGAACTATTTTCTACTAACCTTGCCCTAGTAAATCTGAAACAAGTAGACTTGTAATGACCAGTCCTGCTGATATTTACATTATAAAAAATTCATCTGAAATAATTGGTTGTACAGGTTACAAAATCCTGCGCCCGATTCTTAAATTCTGTTTGGTTGGCAACACAGGATTTAAATTATGGATTATACAACATAAGAAGAGCCCTAATCTCAACATATTGTTTCGCTACAATTTTGCAGAATCTTCCGGACCTGTAAATATTTTCTAGAGCTGTGCTCTAGGGATGAGCTTAATCCAGGCCTGCAGAAATGTGTTGTATAATTTATTATCTCTACTACCTATTATCAATAACCTCTACTATTTGTATGATGTTTTCAGCGCTGCCGTGGGTATTAGATAATGTTTAGTTGCTTGATAATTTGTGTAGAGTCATTTTGTATAGGGATGATGGATAATATTTTAATCAAAAATTTTAATCATGAAATTAGAATTAAAGTGATTTCAGGACCCCGTACCACGAAAGACCCATCTATAAGATATGTTATAATTGAGTGGTGGGAATGTTACCCTTGGACCTCCAAGTGATTGCCTGGTGTACACTATACACCTCTTATAGAAATAAGTGAGAGGCGCACCAGTCTGGTCGGCAGACAGGACTTCTTGTAGTCGGACAGCTGTGTTGTTCAAGCCCCAACCGAGGTATAATGGCATCCCAATTATATGTTGGCATGGCCAATTCACTATACGTTGATCCAAATGCTTCTTGCTGCAGCTGTAGCAAGTAACAGACAATCGTCAGGGGAGATGGTGTCTACCAAAGACCAATGACCTATCCTATCCTAGTACCTAGTCCAAGGATAGGTCATTAATAGTACACCCGCCACAAAAGTAAATTTGGGCTTTGGTGGCAGATTCCCGTATGACCTTTGCATTGTTGTTTCACCACATCCAACCCACAGGGACTTATAGTATTGTGGCTTTATGCTGCAGACTGCCTTAGGGTATGGCCAGACATCAGCAGCCCCCAGTACCCGATCCTTGTCCCCCCATAGTAGCCATAGTAACACAAGATACTACCTTCAAAATTGAACTGCCATCAATTCAGTGTTGGTTCCAGGTTTCAGTAGGCCCCTGGGTGACAGAGCCTCAGTGGGCCTCTTTGCAGTGAACTCACATGGTGGCATTCAAAATTTAGAAACTGAAACAGTCTCCTGTTCCCTAAAATATTCCTTAGTTTATCATCCCAAACACCCTACAGATTCATTAGATACAGCCCTCCTCGCCCCCATGGATTCCTTATGTACAGCATTATGTGGGCCCCCAGCAGCTCTGGGCCCAGTGCTGGCGCCGCTCCCTGCATCAATTACACAATCTCACAAAATGATGTTTACTTCCTAAATACAATTATTTGTATTTGTATTACAAGATGGCTTGTTGTTTTTTTGGCTTGTAGATAAGAATTGAATATAAATAGAAGATTCATATTTCCAATTGGCATATAATAAGATGGGGCATGGGGGTGTGGGTTCGGGATGCATTATGGGTAAATTTGGGTTATTTACTAGATCTGCCTTGGATATAACCTTTGAATAAACAAATGTGCTTGATACGATTTGCCACCTCTTTCTGTTCTATATTTTCACTTGTGATTAGATGAGCTACTCTGTGTTTTTTGGAATGATGCAAAGCCCCCTGATGTGTTTTGAGCAAGGCAGATCCTACATTCACTTATGTTGGTGGAATAAGCTAATACATATGATGGTAATGAATAAACAATAACAACTGGCCTCTTCTTCCCCGGCCTCTTTGCCAATTAATTTCCAAATCAATTTACTGTTTCCTTTGCATTTTCCAAATACTTTTTTAAGAATTATACTTAAAGTTCATGAAACATCCTGAATTTCTTTGTGATTTAAAATGAAATATACATTTTATAGCAGAATTAACTCCTTAATTATGTAATTTTGTTAATTCACTTTGTTAACTTTTTCAAAAGATTTGGTTTAGGTCCAAATATAAATGGTCTGAACCAATTTTGCTCCAATTGTCCTCAAAATCAATTTATACATCAATATCTCTATCCATCCAAAACACAGCTTTAAAAAGTTCTTATCTTTGTTCCTAGTTTTGTTGATTTCTTACAAATGTTTAATTTTCCTTCAGCCCCCCCCCTTCCTCAGCTTTGGTTTTATTGTTTTTAAAAAAAAGTTTTAATGAATAAAACTGTGTTTTTGACTAAGGGGAACCATCCAGCCCAGTGGATACATGAGGAATTTAATCCGGGAGTATCTAGCCAGTATTTTTAAAGATTTGGATTTGATTCATTGCCATGAAAAATACCAGATTCCAATCAAATCCACAAAACCAATCATTTTTGCTTAACTTTATTTTTTTCACATTTCAAAAAATATGCCATTGATCAACTAAGGGACATGAGAGTCTGTTTGTTGTGGGTAGTTTCAGATCATAATATGGGTGGTTTGGGCTGTTGCTCAGGGTCCTAAGGATACAAGGGGGCCCAGTACCCCCAATTTTGATATTGATAAAATAGATAGGTACCATTGCCACCTGAAATTTTTTCATAAATTCTCACATATGTATACAAGAGCCCTTCCAGGTCCTTTAACATTCTTCAAAGATACTCAAACTGAAGAAATAAAATCCAACAGCAGGGATCCCCTTCCTTTTTCAAGAAGCTTGGTTCTGGTACCGTATGTAAGAAGTAAATAGCAAAACATTGTGGGAGAACTACAATTTTTATGTAGCCTAGGAATCTTTGCATTCTCAATCCACCTAGTAGCTTTTCATCTTTTTATAGGTCTAGACTGGGATTTTATACCAACTTCCAGTATAAATGGAGCAACATTGGTTCATACCAAATAGATTCAGACCCAAATGAGATCCTTGCAAAATTTTGGTAAAGCTTGCCTGTGACGGACCACACGGGACACAGAGCCGATGCCGGAGCCGTGATGGATTGAAGAGCTGCTGGGGGGCGTCGGAAGGCAAGTACATTTTTTGTTTTTTTCCTACAGGCATTATATTGGGGGTGGGGGCTGGCAGGCTATATACTGGGAGGGGGGGTGGGGCTGGCAGGCTATATACTGGGGAAAAGCAGGCTATATACTACACGAGCTAGCAGGCTATATTCCGGGGGGGCTGTGACCAATGCATTTCTCACCCTCGGCTTATTCTCGAGACAACAGGTTTAAATTAGGGGCCTTGGCTTATACTCAGGTCGGTTTATACTCGAGTATATGCAGTAAATGACTAATCCATAGAATTTCCAATCAAACCCCATAGTTGAAAGTGCTGTTCCGTTTTCTGCACAGTCGGTGCACTGAGAGCTACAGTTTCCCGCGACACCCCCTACAAGGAGAACACAGCTAGTACCCAGTACACAATATAATAGATTATGTATTGAGTACCTGGGGTTGAAATAAATCAATCATTACTGCCTTATAACAATAAGGCTTCCCATAGCAATCTGCTCCTATGTATTGAGTTTCTATCTTTGTACATTCTCCCTATGGAAATGTAGGTTCCCAAGAGCAATGTGCATTTTCCCTGCCGCTATTACGTACTGTCCCATTGTGTTTTCCACATTCGTGTATTGACTCCATACATAAATAAATCATTTACAGGATTCACAAATCATTACAAGTAAAAATGGCAGAAATTTGAAATTCATAACACATAAGAGGGATTTGCTTTTTGATAAATATAATTTTCTTAAGATCTGCTCATCTATAATGACAGGTAATTATGGGATAATGGTGTTGTTGTTGTCATGGTGTAATTGCAAGGACTGTTCTTCGTAGGTCATCTCCCTCAAGATTTCCGGGCAAAAGCTTGACCAGTGTGTAAGTTTCTCTTGTACACATTTGTTAGTTTGTGTCTCAATGTGACCATAGAGTCACCTTAACCTGACAGATTTGGTAGGAACAGCCAAGAATCTAATGGGGGAGATTCATAGAGACTGGAGTGAGATGTTACACCAGAAATTGGACCGAGCTGTGACCTATACAGGCGGCCCCCTACTTAAGAACACTCGACTTACAGATGACCCCAAGTTACAAACGGACCTCTGGATTTTGGTAATTTACTGTACTTTAGACCTAGGCTACAATAAACAGCTATAACAATTATCAAAGGTGTCTAAAATTAAGATTTATTGTTAATCTTGGTTCTCATGACAACACAACATATTTTAAATCCAATAGTCATAGAGGCCCAAAGAATTTTGCCTGCAGCTACAATTATAAAGTACACAGTTCACAAATTCAACTTAAGAACAAACCTGTAGAACCTATCTTGTACGTAACCCGGGGACTGCCTGTAATGTACTTTGTGCAACTTTGATCTGACTTGAGGAGACCTGTCCTCTCCAGTGAGGTCTTACTAACACATGGCTTGTTCTCAATGGTGCTAAATGGAAGAAAAGTTGCAAAATGTTGAAAATATTGGTTTGTGCAAATGTTTGCTAATTTCTTTGAGTATAGGTTCTTATCCCGATCATATAGGATGTGTCGACTTTGCACGACTTTATTTGTGGTCCCTAACCTGTTTCACATGTCCTGATCTGAGCCTGGATACTTGATTCTAATCCTCTGAGACTTGTCGTGTCCAGTTTCTGGAAACTTGTCCCTGATCTGAGCTTTGATTCTCACTCTGTACCTCTAGTTAGTGTTGGGATGACCCGAACAGCAAAGTTCAAGTCCATACAGAACTTCATTAAAAGTTTAGGGCAGGGCCCAGGTTATGGCTCCCCTTCTTACTCGTTAATGCCCGTGATTGGTGCTGGCACCAATCCCATGGGTGTTAATTATTTAAATTCCGATGGCAAAGACTATGTGGCCCGCACGACACCGCCATTTTTGAGAGGGTGACCGCTCCGTAATGACATTAAAGGGAGCGATGACCCTTCCCAGGCATATTGGCGCCGTTGCATGCTGCTGCTGTCATTTAAATGCTGCTGGCAACTTTGGCAGTGACATTTAAACAGTTAAAGCCCACAATCGGTACTAGTGAACCAGTGGGGGTTCAGTTTCGGTACCTGGACCCAAACAGATGTTTAAAATTCAGATTCAGTCAAGGCTTAACAGGTCCCACTCATCACTACCTGTAGTACCGGTTTTGGATCAGATTTTTTGCATGACCCTAGAGTTCCACACACCATCAAAGCTAAAATCAAAACAAATCATCATCACAAAGACATCATGTATCTAATGTTTAGACAATGTTAAGGTTCAATTTCAATATGTTGTTCTCAATCAGAAAACATGTATTCATCCTAAACGCATGCATGCTTAGCCAAAATGAGCATACATGGGTATGGGGAGGTCAAAAGGAATTCCAGTTGGCCAACATCTAGTTACTGATCGGGAGTGATTTGTTCTCTATCCATTGTATGGTGATTCAACTCACCTGTAGGTTTCCAAACTGCCCACTACCTACACAAAATTAAAGCTGCTACTTAATTTAAAAAACCTCTAAAATCTGGAATGTTGTCCCCATGCGATTCACGGTTATTTCTGATGACAGCCTTGAACATTCTAGTCAGAATCAAGGTTCTACAATACCAACATGTCCTTGCCCGTTACCTCGAAGAATATATATATAGAGCTTCTACCCATTAATTAACCTCATGCTGTCTTAAAGGCAAGCAACATGTCTGCAAACAAATATAAACGTATGTTATATATGGCATTTCCCTTGACACATTCATACTGAAATGATAGGCGGAGGGTGGAGGGGGCTGGTTGTCGATTCGCGGATGAGCAACTTTCTCTTGGATGTCACCAACTTTAAAGGCCAAAACCTTTTGCTAGAGTTGTAGCGCATAAAGAAGTGTTTTTTTTTCTTCCCCCTGGCCGGCAGCCATGCTGTTATATTTATGTGCTGTGGTGTTAATTAGGAGGCGAGTTTTGCTGCGTGCTACCTGTGCTGTTCTCTCGCTGAGCGGTACTTAATCCACAGATAACAGGCACTCTCCTGTGACAGGTCAGGAAAAAACGAGATAAAAACACAAGCATGTAGTGGGTACATCAGGCAGCCTGTGTTATCAGATGTCTCTCTTCTTTGACAGGTGGTTTTAAGTATAGGTTTCACTGTGTTATTAGCACAAGGTGAGATTTTAATTGTGTAGCCAGTGCACAATTAGAAAAGATTCAATTCTCATGCTCTCTCTGATGCACAGATGTCTGAAGAATGGATCGAGCTTCTCCACGTTAGGTTCACGGCACATGAAAAACGCAGCATAATTATTTTGCCATCCTGTTGAGTCGTTTTTCATTTTCTCCTAGCATTAAGTCAAAATATTCAAAAGATTTGCAACAATAAATAGTACGTGAAACACATATTTTAGCAATGGATGGATGAAAATATTCACGCTACTGAAGAATCACATGTCAGGCTGCCAGTAACGCAAAAAGAAGAGTTTCGGGAATGTTATTATCAAATGTGACGAACTGGAATATGTCTATAATGTCACCTTATGGAAAATTATTTACCGGTAATAGAAGCCAACGGACATCTCGTCCGTCTTCCCGATATTTGTACATCTTCAATTCAGTCAAGCAAACATGTATACAGGGAGTTTGTGTCGCCAGAAAATAAAATAAGCTTTTTTTATTTTAACATATTTTTAGTAGAATGATATAATTTTGTACAAAAATGTCAAAGGTATTATATTTAATGATAAGTGCTATATACTGCAAATAGACCTCTATATAGATTAGACTGATAACACTGATTATTACATCACTACTGACAATAGATGATGTAAAGGCTTATCTCCTCCCCCTCCCTGTACAATGACCTCTATATAGATAACACTGACCCATCATTACATCACTACTGACAATAGATGATGTCACAGCTTATCTCCTCCCCCTCCCTGTACAATGACCTCTATATAGATAACACTGACCCATCATTACATCACTACTGACAATAGATAATGTCACAGCTTATCTCCTCCCCCTCCCTGTACAATGACCTCTATATAGATAACACTGACCCATCATTACATCACTACTGACAATAGATGATGTCACAGATTATCTCCTCCCCTCCCTGTACAATGACCTCTATATAGATAACACTGACCCATCATTACATCACTACTGACAATAGATGATGTCACAGCTTATCTCCTCCCCCTCCCTGTACACTGACCTCTATATAGATAACACTGACCCATCATTACATCATTACTGACAATAGATGATGTCACAGCTTATATCCTCCCCCTCCCTGTACAATGACCTCTATATAGATAACACTGACCCATCATTACATCACTACTGACAATAGATGATGTCACAGCTTATCTCCTCCTCCTCCCTATACAATGACCTCTATATAGATAATACTGACCCATCAATACATCGTTACTGACCATAGATGATGTCACAGCTTATCTTCTCCCCCTCCCTGTACAATGACCTCTATATAGATAACAGTGACCCATCATTACATCACTACTGACAATAGATGATGTCACAGCTTATCCCCTCCCCTCCCTGTATAGTGACCTCTATATAGATAACACTGACCCATCATTACATCACTACTGACAATAGATGATGTCACAGCTTATTTCCTCCCCTTCCCTGTACAATGACCTCTATATAGATAACACTGACCCATCATTACATCACTACTGAAAATAGATGATGGCACAGCTTATCTCCTCCTCCCTGTACAATGACCTCTATATAGATAACACTGACCCATCATTACATCACTACTGACAATAGATGATGTCACAGCTTATCTCCTCCCCCTCCCTGTACAATGACCTCTATATAGATAACACTGACCCATCATTACATCACTACTGACAATAGATGATGTCACAGGTTATCTCCTCCCCCTCCTTGTACAATGACCTCTATATAGATAACACTGACCCATCATTACATCACTACTGACAATAGATGATGTCACAGCTTATCTTCTCCCCCTCCCTGTACGACCCCTATATAGATAACACTGACCCATCATTACATCACTACTGACTATAGATGATGTCACAGCTTATCTCCTCCTCCCTGTACAATGACCTCTATATAGATAACACTGACCCATCATTACATCACTACTGACAATAGATGATGTCACAGCTTATCTCCTCCTCCCTGTACAATGACCTCTATATAGATAACACTGACCCATCATTACATCACTACTGACAATAGATGATGTCACAGCTTATCTCCTCTCACAATGTCGTCTAACTTCTTCTAACTTAAGAAAAAAATATACAATTGGAAATTAGATAAATATTAGAAGAAAATAACTAATTGGTGAGGTTCAGTCAACCTTAGATTCACATAATAATCAGGTTACAAGAAAATATTTTTTTTTTTTTTTTTAGGAAACCTGAATTTGAGGCCATAAACAATTATTTGTTCCCATGCCTATCAGTCAGTCTTTTGCCATATGCCCATCCTAATATGATATGTGTTCTCTGATCTTTACCATATTGTTCAAATAAGTCTTTATTGTGAAAACCTACAAGGTTCCCCTATCTAATTTCTCCGTCTCTCGTGATGGGATCAAATTGATAGCATGGCTTGAATCTCATCCAGCTTGTTATCTCTCAAATTAATATATATATTTTGTTAATAATCAGCCTCCAGAGGCAAATCTTGCGAATTCTCAAATTGGGTGCCTTAAGGAGCATCTCCATGCAATTAAAAGCAAGCAGCAAATTGCCGCCCATCAGGGATGGGAATAGAAGCCTGCATTGTTAAATGAGGTTGAGAAAGGCAGAGGTGCTCGCAGGAGATTTCCAGGAGGCTCACAAACGCTTCAAATGTTACAAATGACATAGATTGAGTTATTGGCACATCAACTGGGCTCTCACCTGCTTGTAATTCAAGTGAGATCTTTAGCAGGGTGTTAAGGGTTACACAAGCTAGCTATTATGGAATAATTGGTGACACATCATGGCATTCCCTGAAAAAAATGAGCGTTAAAATGTAGATTTCCTCAAAGCATCCTCAATCTTCAACACAAAGAACAAAGATGCCTCAAGCTTACGACAATATTTGGTAGAAAAATTGGCCCAAATTATTCTTCCTTCAATACAGATACTAAAACATGCACTGCTTTATACGTACATTGTGCTCAGTGGGTAATATATTTTAGTATAAAATGTCATAAAACATCTTTTACATTTTTTAAATTTTTACATTTTGTCCAAATTTTAAAACAGAAATTTGATTTCATTTGAAATCTACCAGTATTTTGTTATGTTCAAATTAAAATTTCGAAAATGATGATGTTGTAAAATTTAAAAAAATCTATTCATGGGTTCAATTTTAGATTTTATCGATGAAAAGGTAAGAAAAAAGAACTTTAGAAAATTTTCATTTTGATTTGATCTAAATTTAAAATTCCATTTTCTTTTGTTATTGAAATTGAATTTTTTGGTAAATACATACATTTCTATGTTACTTGCTATTTTCTAATGCAGTTCTTAATCCAGACAAAATTTTTGGGAACATATTTATGTACAGGATTAATTTTACATGAATTTTTAGTATTGAGGAAATTTCGCTTTTGCTGTTTTGCTCCCTGTTAAAAGGAATAGACAGTGTATGTGTTTGTTGTACATGCTAATGAATGTGTGAATCAATATTATAAGACACTACATAATTTCTTGTCTATGGAAAAATTTACAGGCATCTCTTAGGGCCTAACAGAAATTTTTCCAACAGAAACTATTACGAGACGGCCCTTAGGGTCTTGATTAGGGCAATAGCTGTCATGATTACCCAATCAACACCAGTGATCACATTGCTGGGAATGACAGGGACAGTACATGTCTCTTAGTAATTATAGGTAATTGATTCCATATAGGTGACTTAGCTTGCCATTAAAATGTCATTATTATAGCAAAAAAAAAAATAATACAAAACTTCAAGTGAAAACCAAATCAAACAAACTAATTCTACTAAGAGATTTTTTAATAGAATTTATTATTATTAAACTATTGATTTACATTATGAAAATGACTTTATTGCACGTTTGTGCTCACATTTACTCGTGGTTATTAGTGGTTATGTCTGATTCTTGAGAAAAAGAGAGTCTGTTGGGTTACGTCAAATGTTACATAAATCCATAATTTCTTTCCACTTATTAATCTAATAATATTAATATTATTTTATTATTATTATTAATCTAGATATTGAAAAATATGGACTTCAGTTGGTTCCACTTTCTCATTAAAGGGGGTTGTCGAGCCACTCACATGAAATTCAAGTTTTGCCCTATAATAATAATTATTATTATTATCGCACAATCAAATTCCGTAGAGCTTATGCAATATAATATTAAATTACAGAGTATAAACATTATTGAACAATAATTTTGCCCTATCCATACGAGGCGCTAATTTGCTGATCGGTGGTGGTCCAAATCCTGGGAACCCCATTGATCACGAGAAGAGTGGTCCTTCGTACCCCAAATGAACAGAGCAGCTGGTTACACATGTGTTTTTTGCTTTATTTAACTCTATGGCACTGACAGAGATAGTCAAGAGCAGTACTCGTCTATATCCAAGTCCGTCCTGACGCTCCAGTTTTTTGAGGATGTGGTTACAGCAAACCCTCATTCTTGTGATTGTTCCCCCCCTTTGTGACCAAATCACAGTTGAATGCTCTTGGTCTAAAAGATCTCACTACAGATTTCACATTTATCAAAAACGAGGGGGGGGAGAATAATAAATTCACATATTTTGGGACTCGACAGTGGTTTCTCTGGAAAACACCTACATAAATCCAGATGTGAATTTGTGTAATTCAAGGTCAGCTGTGAATTTTTTTGCAAAGGAATCCAAGGTCGGGGAGATACTGTATGAATGAGAAACTCAAAAGGGGGGAGGAACTTAAAAATCTGGTAATCTGTTCCATGTCTTTCAAGACATCCGAATAGTTTTTAGCATACTAATCCAAAACCCAATTACACATGTTTTTTATGCTGAAAATAAGAAAAATATATTGAAATATTGATAAAAAGAAGACAAAATTGTGTAAGTTTAAAGATGAGTTTGATAACCAGTGATTTTCTTTGACTTTGTTGGAAGTGTCACGAGACTAAAGTTAGAGAAAGTTATTAGAAGAGCCTACTTTGTCCTTTACCTTTCAGATCTCATCAAAGTTCTCCTGACAGTAAACCTTAAGTCTTGACTAGTCTCAACATGTCCCTGTCCTATGACTTTTATCAGCTTAGTGACAGTGAGAAGAGAACAAGGTGATCCTCTTTACTGTGTTCTTATTATCACCTTCTCCCACACAATTAGAGAACAGCAAAAGGTACTCGACAGGTCAACACTAGGAATGATTATAACCCGAGCTCAGAAAAGTCTATTCTCAAGGCTGGCGCTGAGGTTTTCTTCCTTCTCTATTCAAAATCCCCACTTGGCATTCCTTTAGCTTAAAGTCAGAGGGACAATGTAGAACGAGGTCAAATTTTTTGAACTTTTGAGTCATATATTCTACGACTGTCTGTGAGGACTATGGATTGTTAAAAACATGATCTAGATAACAATGTACATCACATTTGTATATTATAGGCTGCTTTTTGAATGTACCCATGGAGTTTCTTTAAAAAATGTAATACAGGCGGTCCCCTACTTAAGGACACCCGACTTACAGACCACCCATAGTTACAGACAGACCCCTCTGCCCCATGTGACCTCTGGTGAAGCTCTCTGGATGCTTTACTATAGTCCCAGACTGCAATGATCGGCTGTAAGATGCCTGTAATGAAGCTTTATTGATAATTCTTGGTCCAATTACACCAAAAATTTTGAAACTCCAATTGTCACTGGGGCAAAAGAAAAAAAATTGTCTAAAACTTCCATTATAAAATATACAGTTTCGACTTACATACAAATTCAACTTAAGAACAAACCTCCAGACCCTATCTTGTATGTAACCCGGGGACTGCCTGTAATTGAAGTTGGGGGGGGGGGGGTACAAAAGAAACAATGGAATAAGTCAATGTTTTATTCAGATAAACTCATAAAGCAAATTTATAGCCTGTCATATTATTGTTGGGGATGTTTGCGGATAGGAGAGGTTTCTGAAATTAAAATATCAATAAATATGTTCTGGTACTAACTATTGTACATAGGCTCAAAATATAGTTCTGATATCCAAATGTATTAAAGAATATTGAGGGTCATTAGAGGTCAGAGGATGTGAAGGACCGGCTCCTGGTGCAGGTTATTGCCGGTTGTTTAGGTAAAGTTGTCCCTCATCATTATGGAACAGGTGATAGTGGAGATGGATTCAATGCTTTAGTGTAATTCTTGTAGAGTGGGATAGGGGGTATTAGATATCATGCTAGATGTCTTACTGATTTTTTTTTATTTTATGGGTCAATAACTTTATTAAACAAAATGTTGTACAAGTCATTTCCAAGAAATCCAATAAAAAGAAAACCACAATTGTACTCATGTAGGTTAGTTTGGTTGTAGGTTAGTTAGTATATTAACTAATAGTACAACAAATAATTCAACAGTAGGGGTAAAAATTAAACAGTACTGTCGCATTCGAAGACCCCTTGTATTAATGATTGCAATTTACATGTACGGCAAAAATAAACTTAGAATTTAACAAGTACACAGGGAGGACACATGAGGGTCGGGTATCAGGGGAATATACTGTTTGGTTTGTCTGCTGTTGTACTTCAAGAACACAAGGGTACGGGTCAAGGAAGTTGAGCTCAATATCCTAGAACATTCTCCGAGATACAAGGAGCAAATTCAATCTATGGGAGGGTAGCCGCAGAAACCTACTTCGCACAGGAGTCAGAGTCCCTGAAGACTAGCCACAGTTACCATAGCATATGCTTTCAGTTCTTCCATCCTGAGAATTTGATTGAGGGCAATGCCCTTGAGGGCACTGAATCAGATTTTTTTAAATTTTAGATAAAGCCTTAGGTAGATAGTATCTCTATATGTACATCTCATGATACTTCACCTTAGGTTCTATCCATGCTTGGTCCTCCACTATTTGGATGTAAACCACAGTTACCTCCTTGTTTCAAGTACAATAGCCTGGAGCCTTCAATCTCCCATCCTTCCGAAACTGAGCAGTGATAAGATATCCACAGATACATGCCAATTCCAGTCTCATTCTGCACCTCTGCTTGTATTCCTGCGAGGGCAACACCAGGAGATAATATTTTTTACTGTTTTTCTCCTGCTATTCCTGACAGCAGGTCCTCCAATTTTGACAGCTTTTTAAAAGTAATTTTAACAGACAAGTGATTTCTTTTTCCGTGAGATGTCAGAATCTGGAAAGTGTCAATGTAAAAGCTACACACTATGACATATAATCACTTAACCCCCTTGTCTAGAAGCTCAGGCAGTTTGTTATACAACTTACAAGAAGGTTTGTGCCAGACAAAGTCATAAAACACATTGGGGGTGTATATATAAATGACGCTTTGTCTTAAATACCAAGTAGGTGAAATCTTCTAGACGGAGTAAGCTGTGACATAAGGTGGTTACTTACATAGTAATATTTTTGCTTTGTCACAGACACAAAAAATTTGTGACTTCACAATGAACTGTGGCCACAATCTGAGTAATTTAGAGTTGATCACCATGATTATTAGTATGTCATGTAGTTAGGTGGGCTGAATGAGCTACTCCACTTAAATATGCTCCAATATCCAACATCTACTACTACGGACCTACCCATATGTACAAATACCCTTGTAATGCGTGGAATACATAAGGTGTGGAAGGAGCACTTCCCCCCTCCCACTGTTCAGTGCTGATGGAGCAGGTGGGATCGTGAGACAGTGTAGCAGCCTGTGAAGCTGCAGCATGGAGGGTTTCTGGTAACACCCCCAGGAACCCTTTTGGTTCATTAGCATAATTTTAAAAGTAGAATTTACAAGGAAGGAGGAGACCATGTATAACAAATATATGTAAATTACCAGATAAGATTGCCATATAAACAGATTGATGGTATATTTTCTTTATATGCCCTTTACATTCCCATCACTTTCTCTAGCATTGTCAATCCCCTTTGAGGTCATGGGGGGGTGATGATCCTTGGTAAAATGGCGGTGCATGCACCATTAGCATTTAAATATTGCCGGCATTTAAGGGCTAACCCCCACAGTTGGTGTCAGTAGTGTTACCTGTGGGGGTGAGCCAAGGTCAACTCCAGGTTTCAGTCGGCCTCTTGGCGACAGAGTCTCAGGAGGCCCCTATCCCCTGATCATGGCGGGGAGTCTCCCTGCAGGCATTTAATGTGTGAACTCCCATGATTGGAGCTCACAATGGCATGTGGATGTTGCGAGGGGATGTGAGCTGTAAATTAAAGCTGACACCCTTGTTTCCTGATGACGGTTCAGCTCTGATGATGAGCCGAACCGGCCTCAGCTCCATAACGCACTGTTACTGCATGGAGCGAAGCTACAGTGCTCTATGCAGTAATAGTACATCATGGAGCACTAAGGGTTATATACAGCCCCCCAATGGATTTATGATATAGAGCCCCTCATAGTTTTATTTTATAAAGGCATAAATTATAATTACGGGTATAAATTATAAATTATATACAGTCCATCAGTTTTATGATTCAATGTGGCCAATACACAAAAAATGAAAGTTTCCTGACCATCTCATGACGGTCCAGGGCTCACGCTCTCCTCCTTACCTCTTCCGCTGTTTTTTCTGTGAAGGGTAAATTTTGGGACAGAATTCACAGTGAGTTGCTCTGAGTGCTTTTGGTTCTGCAGTGGTATCTGTTGAGCAGCCCCTCTAAGGCAGCAGTCAGTGAGTTGCTTTACATGCGTTGGTGGGATGGTGGGATGGCCCCTTTTACTGACAACCGGTGCTAGCACTTATCCTAGGCTCTGCAGATGAGGGACTGTGAGAAGAGTGAGTGCCTTGGACCCCTCTGGTAGCTCTGGGCCCCGGGTATGCCGGTTGCTGGCCCTGGAGTAAGTGAACCTGAACTCGGACCGAACTTTCAGGTTCAGTCTGACTCAAAACTTGAATGGGTTTACTCTTCATTCGTTCCTTCATAGATTGTAAGATCGGTAATAACTTATTTTGTTTGTATATGTCCCCAAAGCTCAGCAGGAACATAATGGTGCAATCTAAAGAAAGATTTATCGTTTTTATTCTACTTTCCTTAAAGATAAATGGCAACATTTTTATATAATTTTTTTTCCTATAGCTTATTGTGGATTATGGACAACTCTACCCACAACCGGAAGATGCATTCCATTACATCCTACAGATGTTGTCATTCGAAGATGTGGGATTGGTAAAAAGTTTTTATGCTATAAATTGTATATTTGTTGTAAAGTATTTCTACCAATCCCCACCATGCATTTCTCCTGCGCCATTCTTTAGATCTATCCATTAAGCGATTTCGAGATGTTCCTTGGTTGCATGGCAACCTACTGTAGAGGAGAGCAGCACGACATGATTGACATATTTAGTTAAGTTTAAGCCTTGTGTCTTGGGTATATTACTCAGCTCAGTATTACACAGTCTTCGATATATGTTAATGTCAAATGCCGGCTCTACTTGCTCTTTAACGTCTGTAATATCGCCTTCCATGACAGCAATAATTTCTGCTGTGACTGTCAAACCAAATATAAAGGTTAGGAAGGAACAAGCTCATATTCTGTGATCCATCACACGAGGGCAAATGTTATTCCGAGTCATTGCTTCAGGCAAAGAATATCTCAATACAGGGAAATTATGTAAGCATTCTAATATCTAAAAAAAAATCTATATTTCCAATATTCTATACAATATTTAATACTTTGAAAAATAACTGGAAGTGGCTTACTATTACTCTACCCTCTAAGAATACAAGAATTGGCAAGTATGTATGTTTATAATGGGGTTTGGAGGAATAACGGTTCAGGTGAGGGCTACATATAGCCAACTTTAGAATGATCAAAATGGAAGTTTCAACATAGCCATACACTTTTTATTATACTGCAGTCAAGGGTGTGTGTATCGTCCTGCTAGCATCCTCAAACGGTAAACTGATTAATGTTCAATGTTGTTTGTCTTCTGTGTTCCTGACCTTGGCTCGCACTACTTTTGTCTCTGCATTTCATGTTCTGATGTCTCTCCCTGACATCCCCGAGTAGTCTTGGCTATGATCCTGTGCTGCCTACTCTGATCTTTGGCCTGTTTCTTGGTTATGCTTGCTCCTAACCACTTTTTGATTGATTCCTAGTACTTCACACTGATCGGCTCTCCGTCAGAACTACTCCAACTGGAAGCAACATGAGCAAAGTCTAGGTCCCAACAAAGGGCTTATAAGGTGAATCAAGGGGATGACTTTGACAATGCTCAAACCTATTGTGGGGCAGAGTTCATCCTATACCCACTGATGACTTAAAGGGGTTGGCCACTTTAATCTAAATTTTACTCATGTCTTAGGGGCATGTTGAGTGTCATTTGTCCCACTTACCTTTATTTCAAATTCTCCTTCATTGTCCCGATCCTCCCTTGCTGTACTTTGGTCCACGGTTTATCTTCTCTCTTCCTCTGGCCTTCCACGTTGTCTCTCTCACTGGAGGAAGATGTGATCCTCCTTTCCATCGGTTGTGTGTGTTAACTATGTGCACACCGCTCTTCTTTCTCTGTCAGGTATGCACACAATGGGGACAAGATGGCGCCCTCTGCTCCTGCCCCCTCTGGGAAGCTGCGAGGAGACAAGGAAATAAGCGGACACCACAGTAAAGCACCAGGTGAGTGGCTTTAGCATCTGCAGTTGGGACTGGCAGGGCTTATATTGTATTAGGGATCTAATGATATTTATTTAGGGAAAAAACCTAAAGGTGGCCAACCCCTTGAAAGGTGGCCAATTCCCCTAGATATAATGGGAATTGTTGATATTGGACAAATCAAATGTAATATGATCTAATGCATAAATGTTTACCTTGATTATCGAAAAGGGGCTTTCCTACATATTACATTCGCCATCTATCCACAGTAGACGGTAAGTGTCTAATCCCTTGTGCCTCCTCTCTTCCAAGTGTTAAGGAGTTTGTGTGGAGTAAAGGTCAAGCTCTCATTCAGCATCAGTAGGGTGAATGTAGTATTACACACAATACAACACTGCCCCTTTCAATTTTTTACAAAAAAAGGAAGGTAAAGAGGCTTCCAGTATCGTGAAATGTGTGACCTGTTCTTTGGATATTTTAAAAATGTAAAAAAAAAGAATAACTAACATCAGCGCTGGATTATGGATTGTGGAGGCCCCTGGTGTGGGCCCTCTCCACAATTTTTTGCAATAAAGTAAATGTTGCAGAAATAAAATATACAGCCCCCAGTAACTCACATATTGTACAGCTCCCCAGTAATAAATATATAAATATATACAATATATATCAGCTTATTGTTCCGTCGCTGTGCCATAGACACAGGTATGTGGGGGGGTCCGTGTCTTCCTCCTGTTACCGACCGGCTCTCTATTAAAACAGCAGCCAGTTCAGATAAGTCACAAATTCTATTTCTGCAAATATAGTGGGCGATTCATCTACACCATTGGTTGGTGGGGACCCCTTTAAGAGCAAAGTGGTGCTGGCCCCATGAACCCTCCACATAATCAGTCTCTGAGCTGATAATATTGATGACCTAGTCTAAGGATAAGTCCTTAATATAAGATTGGTTGGAGTCCAACACTGTATACACCCACAGATCAGTTGTTCTTAGCAGAGAATGGAACAGGAAGCCAATAAATCTGTTCGCCGTGTGGTGGCTGAACTGAATCACTACTTTGTTCCAATTTAAATGATCTGCAGTAACCAGGTCCGACCACTCCATTCTCTGTGTATCAGCTGCCAAGAGCAACCATATGTGGGGGTGCTGATTTTTGGACCCCCAAAAATCTAATATTGAAGGCCTATTCTTTAAAAATGTTAGTGATATTTTTAACCCAGAAAACCTTTTAAACATAAGGTCACTTCAGGGTTCTAATTCGACCTTTAACCAAAGTTTGGTCCAATCATTAACCCTGTGCATGTAGGAAAAAAAAGGTAGGAAAAAGTTCACAATTTTCTAGCCATATCTAGATCGACATATTTACTTTAAAAGAATCAAACACACAAAAAACAAAATACTCACTACCACTCCTCTTTATCTTGATCCGAGCGCTGTCTGTTGCTAGTCTTGACACATCGGGATCACCCAGAAAAGAGACTTATAGTTAGCAGCACGGAGCGCAGGGATGAGATGACCAGTGCTTCGGGCTGCAAATTATGCACACCCCCAATTGTGCCTCCTTACTTCCAAGTCGTAAATTAATGCCTCTCACATGACATCACCTCGCTCTCCCATGCTCCAAGCATGGGAATGGGAGCTAGCGAGGGTGTCCATAATTAGCAAAAAATTTTGTTTTCTAAGTGATCCGAGCGCTGTCCATCGCTGGTCTTGGCACGCCAGGATCAAGATGAAGAGGAACGGAGGTGAGTATTTGTAGGTTTTTAATTTTTTTTGTGTAGTTTATTTCCTATGACTTACCATAACTTGTTTTCAGCTGACCCGAACTGTAAAGGGGGTGAGTTCTGGTCTCAGGATCAGAACCCAAACATAAATTCCAACGTTATTTGTCCACTCATCCCTAACCAGAACATGACGATTTACTATTTTCCATTAAACGCAGAAAACCTTAGGTTCCCTTTTGGCTATGAGTTCCCAGCAGCCACCCTACACTCATAAACTCGTTTCCCTTCACCCCTGATGATATTTTATGGTATGAAACTCACGTACGAGCAGATGTGAAGTTTGATTGAATCAAAGGTCAAAGTGCTTCTCCCTTCTCCTCGTAAAAATGCTGACAGAGTGCAATCTCCAGCCGAGAGACATGTACAATATAACTATTAATTAAAATATCTGGCTCATTGTATCGCTTAATGAAATATTAAAAAGGGAATGTGTTTTCACACTGAATTTCACTGACTGCAAAGTTCTCTCAGAGGGAGACACTCTGTTTCTTAACAACTCATTTAGAACAAAACAATCACAGAGAGATTGTTACCAGCATCATCGGGGGGAGGTAGAGGAAACACACGCATTAGCGGTTCTTTTATTATTACAATCATCAGGTAAATGTCAAGTTTTCTACTTCTTTGTAAAATCCAATCATCTAAAATAGAAGCTAATATTGATGGAATGTTAACCACAGAATCCAGTCTTCTAGGCTCATCTCTTCTATGGTCCTAAACGGGCAACCGGAGACTATATGGTCCCAGCACAGAGCTCTATGTTTCTGTTGGATTCCTATATTGCTTAGTCTTCTTCTCCATTTATCAGCTCTGGTGATGACTGGACCTGTTTAGTACCGATTCCCGGTAATAAACTGTTGGATTGCTACTGGCCATTTAAGGAAGGGTCATGACTCCCATTGGCATAATTGGGGAATGTCGACCCTCTCAGGTTGGTGCTTGCCAGTGGAATTTTAAGATTTAATGCCTGTGATTGGTGCCAGGACCGATAGTGGGGTTACCGGTGTGGGCGGGGTGGTGAGCCAAATATGGCCCCCAACTTCTATCCAAGTTCACGGTTGGGTGTGGGGACTAAAATCCACAACGTTTACTACAACATCAAACTTTACAGCTCAGGTTCGTTCAACAGTTATTAGTTCTATTAGTAAAAATGGTATATTGTTTTGTGCCATTTGGTCAAAAGGTGAGAACATAGAATACGCAAGGCACAGGAGTCTAGTGCGCTCATGAGGAGACTGCTTCACGTATCTCTCTTCACCACCCAATCTGTCAGCAGTATATAAGCAGGGGAAGAGCTAACGTGTCCGGAGCAGATTATAATCCAGGAGGAGTTCAGCAGATTGTACAATGTGTCCTATCTGCAGGTAACAGGATATAGACCAGGAAGAGCAGATTTCACAAAGTGTCCTATTTGTTATGGAGCAGGTGGAGCTGAGTCGATTGTACAAAGTGTCTTATCTGAAGACAGCATGTTATAGGAGCAGATTATCCATAGTATGCTTTATGCATACAGCCTTTTATATACCACGAAATGTTGAGTGGATTGAGCCTAGTGGCCTACCTGCAGGCATCTAAGTCAAAGATAAAGCAAAAGGAGCTTAGAATTTCATCCAACGTATAAATGAGCAGATTGTCCATTGGTTCCTACCTGTAAGCAGCATGTTATCCATAGTGTACTATATGCCCACAGCATGTTATAGAACAGGAGGAGCTGAGCAGATAGTACATAGTGTCCTATTTGTAAGCAGCATATAATAGAGCAGGAGGAGCTGAGCAGATTGTACATAGTGTCCTATCTGCAGGCAGCATGTTATAGAGCACTAAAAGCTGAGTAGATTGTACATAGTGTCCTATCTGCAGAGAGTATGTTATAGAACAGGATAAGCTGAGCAGATTGTACATAGTGTCCTATCTGCAGGCAGCATGTTATAGAGCAGGAGTAGCTGAGCAGATTGTACATAGTGTCCTAGCCGCAGGCAGAATGTTATAGGGCAGGAGGAGCTGAGCAGATTGTACATAGTTTCCTATCTGCAGGCAGCATTTTATAGAGGAGCAGGAGGAGCTGAGCAGAAGGATATTCAGATTTGTGAGAAAAATTACAGTATAACTTTTTTTAACAATAATTCCTACTGAGTGATTGACAACTATCTCTACCTATGTAAGTGGCAGTAAGTTAGTGCAATTGGGAAAGAGGGGCATCAGAAAAGTACTAGAATATATCATTAATTTACTTTACACTTAGGATTATGATTGAAATATTGAATTTCTTGTGATTATGTGTTTATGTTATCACATATATTCCTATATAAGGTAGCGCTTTACCTTTCCCTACAGCTCAATCTATACCTAGTGCCGCACACGTACGAGCATCGCTGCAATCATATCTCCTTCTTCCTAGGCGTCTCGCTCTGTATAAAATATACCGCACTGATTCAGGACTCCTACTGTCTTTCATCAGTTCCTTTCCAACATGGGGATCAGTCAACACTCCTTCCAAACTTCAGTCAATTGCTTTCCTTCTCTCGGGTTTCAAACTCTCACCACCATCAGAGCTTTTTTTCTTTTGGTCATGCGTAGCCTCCAGAAATTGCATTTCTATTGCCTCATAAGCTGATACTCGTGTTCCCTATTGTCCTCGGGTTTGGTCATATCTCCACGAACAAATTGATCTTCCATTGTTCTGTCGGTGACATGTGCAAAGCCACCGCTGCTGCTACCGAAAGGCCTTCTTTCTCCTGTGTAGGCGCGGTACATGGTACATTCTTCCACTCACCAAATGTCTGCAAATAGAAGCATTTATTTAAGGTATAAACACTTGAGAATGGATACCAATAGATAGTTAGGCCTCAAGATTATAAATAGGGCATAAAAAATCAGCCCTCACAAAGTGTTCATATATGTTCCCTAATTTTACATTGTTAATGTGGTTGCGCCAGGTATCTAAACAATCCACTGGATAGGTTATTGATTGGTAAGGTCTGACTGCTAGGATAAACCACCGATCATGAGAACGGGCCCCTTCAGAGTACAGGAATAACGTGGATGGAGCTAAAATTGCATTGAATTGTATGGGAATTACATAAATAGCCTGTCAATTGGTTCGGAAGACATTCAAACCCCAGACCCAATTAACTGTTCTGCAATCCCATCAACAGTAATTCATGGAAACCTCACTTAATTCCACAAAGATATATGAGATGCCTGACATTAGATATACAGTATTTTATTAAAACCGACTGGTTGTGGGGGATGACAGTTGTACAGAATAATGGCTGCTCTCTAATTTTTATGGAAATTTCTAAGTGGATGACCTTTCAAAGAGGCGGGTCTTTGGAAAGGTCATCCTGAATCAATCTCATGGATGAAGACCTTCAAGCACTATTCAGCTTGGTAAGGATCCAGCTAAATACTACTTCCAGGTAGAGAGTAAGTCACTTGAAGCCTATATGTAGAGAGTAAATAAATTCATTCATTTATATGGGAATTGTCCCGTTATCCACAGTTTTAGTGCTACCATTCTTGTATCACCATCAAACAAGATATAGGATATACTCTTGGAGATATTTAGGTATCCCAAGGATGGAATCTATAATAAATTTACAGCATCTTCAAGAAACAGAAGGGTCTCACAGCTCCAACTTTAAACAAGGAGGAGGGTGGACGGAAACGTAGCCTTGTTTTCTTTGGATTTGGGTTGTGTTCATATGGAAAAAAAGAGGTGTACAAGGTTTTGGGTTGGGACCAGCTTGGGGAAGTGGGTGAAGAAGCATCTGCTTGAGGGTTCTAGACATGCGCTGAGTATCTGGCTGGCAGCTATCTGAGGTGTATGGGCACCTGTAGCTACAACATCAGATTAAGCTGACAAGTGAATTGACGACAACTTGTCACCGCGTATCCTAGAGCAATATCATTTACATGTATTAAAGAATATTGTAATTGTTGCAGCAAATAAACATGACTAATGTGTTACATGTGCAGCATCAAGTAAGCCTGATAATAGCTACAAGCCGCTCCTGATATGTGAGCCCTTAAGGAATGAGATTTAGAGGGAGATTTATGTTCCGCTTCACCCAAGGTTTCTACTGCTAAATATGATTTTACCCTTCTCCCCATTGAGCGCTTTTCCCTCAGAGGGTCAGCTTCCAAAGGCCTTACCTCCGATATTTACATTATCCTTCTAGCGCATGCGCATCCCCCCTCCTAGAAACGTGCCGGAATGTTATGGTAGGAGCGATGGCTGGGAAAAACACTTCCTGAGGAAACTTGGAATTAAAGGGAACCTACCACCACAAATCTACCTATAAAGGTAGATTGGGTGGTAGGTGGATCAATGGGAGGTGAGGATAGCCCTTTTAAGGGCTAATCCTCGCGTCCCCACACATTTTTGTTAACTTTTATTAGACATATATTCAAATTTACTCATGCGGCTACTGGGGCGTGGAGTAGCCGCATCTGAGGTTACACGAGGCGGCTACTCCACGCCCCGGTAGCCTCTTTTCCCCTCCTACTCACCCATCTTCGGCGCGCAGCTCCGCGTAGCTGCGCGCCCTCGTCCAGCGATCCTGCCGTCTGCGCATGCGCAGAAGAGCAGGCCCGCGCCTGCGCAGTCACTGCTCCGAAACAGGCGCGGGCCTGCTCTTCTGCGCCCCAGTAGCCGCATAAGTAAATTTGAATATATGTCTAATAAAAGTTAACAAAAAAGTGTGGGGACGTGAGGATTAGCCCTTAAAAGGGCTATCCTCACGTCCCATTGATCCACCTACCACCCAATCTACCTTTATAGGTAGATTTGTGGTGGTAGGTTCCCTTTAAATCTGTTCTAGGGCTCCTACCACTGTCAATGTTGAGGAGGCATCATACTCCTGAGCTACTCCATAAGCTTAACCTCCTCCATTCCTGATATTTGTTGGTGATATGAAGCCCTTAGAGTCTCCTTAAGTCATCTCTTTTGGATGTGTTCTTCAAAGGGGTTGTCCAGCATAAAAACACTATACATAGTTTGGGAGCTGCGAAAACAACTTTTCTGCTCACTTCTTCCACCCCTCCTGTTTACCCTAGTGCTGTAATCACTGCCGGTCCTCTGGTTACAAATGCTGGATAGGCCGCCCTGACCTCTGTTGTGTGCCTGCTAGAGCATTGATTTCAGTGTATAACAGGCACGACAGTGGTCAGGAAGGCACTGCCATCAATACCCGCCTAAACTAACAAAGGCCCAGCAGAGATGTCTGGCCCGACAGGAAAACGGGAGCACCGGAGGAGGTGATAATAAGTGGTTTATTGTTTCCAAGCCTTATATAGAATTTTTCTTAAATCTCGAACAATCTCTAATATTCGGGCCTCTGTTGAACACAACAATACCGCTAGATCCATGTGCATTCTTATTAGGCTACCCCCGACCAATGTTAGGTAGCACAAAGATAAATTATGTCTTCATATCCTGGTGGCCATCAAGATCCTAATATCTTTTGGAGGAGGACTACCATCCCTCCCATCAAAAACTTTAATCTCGTATTCAAGACATTTGTTATGTGGAACATCTTGCTGCACCCCTACATGGTCAGCTAGAGTATTTTAATGAAGATTGGACATCCTAGGACTTATTTAGTGATAGATTGAATTGCTCTAAGGTCTTGTGTAGAAGACCATGTGTACAATATAGGAATAGGCTCCCCTGTGTACGACTTGTTGCGGCCGAGTGAATATAGAAAAGGAGCGGATATGCTGTAAATCGGGGCAGAAATAGGAAATTTGTGGTGTGACCATTTGGCTCACCACCCCATGACCTTGTACAATAGAAGTAAATTAGATGTCTTTTTTATGCAGCAAAATCATGGCACCCAAAACCGGCGCTCATTGAGACCTCACTACTGTTACTCAGGTTCTAAACCGACGGAAATTTTTTTCTTTAATTTATTTATTTTATTGCTCTCTCATTTTTTCTGTATTTGTGTCCATTTATTATTCCTTTGTCCAATTGATATCTTTAACCAGGGCCGGCTGCAGGTTTCAGTAGGCCCCTGGGCGACAGAGCCTCAGTGGGCCTCTTTGCAATGAACTCACGTGGCGTAATTAAAAATACAGAAACAGGTACAGTCCCCTGTTCCATGAATTTTTCCTAGTTTATCATCCCCACATGGTTATATTACATGCGGCCACCACATGGTTCCATTATATACAGCTCCCTTATAAGTTATAAGTATATAAACAGCCCCTCATACTTTCATGATTTACTGCCCCACATGGTTATATAAAATTCTGAGATTCTGCCTTTTGGGCCCCCCCCAGGAGCTCTGGGCCCAGGCACTTGCCCAGATATGTCTGATGCTGGCTCCGGCCCTGTCTTAACAGTTCATCTATGTTCTGCTATGTCTATCTTATCCTCCTGTTCTGGTCTCAGTAGATGCCAGCTAACATTTTGGATGGTCTCCCGCTTTGTTCTATTGGCCTTATTATTTACAATTTTGATATACAGTCTTTGTTGTATGTTGAAATATTTCGAAAAATGCAATTAAAAAAATGAAAGTTGAAAAACATTTTTTTAGAGGGACTACTGTCTATCAACTTTGCCCCTGGCTCTCCAGGTACTTACCTGAATGAATGATGCTGTATATAAGGCACGTATTCATCTACTATATTAATTACTTCTTCCTTCCAATGCAGTGATATTAAACATGTCATTAATATTAATATAATTGCAAGTAAATGAAAATTGCATTTTCTCTAATTTACTGCTAATCTATTTTCGTGTTGTCATCCCTTTAATCCGGGGATGAGAATCTGTTTCCATGCGTTTGCGCTTCCTCCTGTAATTGCATTTCGATGTAAATACATTAGGTGACCACATTTTGATGTTTAGTAAGTGCTTCTGAGCGGTAATAAATGCGATCCTTTCTCCCAGATGTAACCAGTTGACTATTGGATGTCATGCGGCACAATAGCGCTCGGATACGGGGGACGAGAGGGAGCGAGCGTTACACCGTTCATTGCTGGACAGCTTTCTCTCATGTGTGTTCATGTAACTGGAACATGTAAACAAAGACAGAAATAGCAGCATTATTTCTATACAATTACACAAAAAGAGTGCCAGATGCAGCAGCGGGGAAATAGATGGATGCTTCACCAGTGTTTGCTGTCTTCTGCTAGAGGATACACTTGCAGTTTGCTTTACATCGGAGCATAAATTAAAATTGAAGTGAATTTCAATTTCCCAGATGTTTTTTTCTTATACTTATTTACATAGCGTCAACATATTCCACGGCATTGTACAAAGATTCCCATCAAACACATGGTTGTTTTGTCCCTATTGGTATCAGATATATTCTGGCTTGCAGTGCATGGGGGGGCTGGTGCATAATGGGGTTCAGAATAATTTCGAAACCAGAATTTTATCATAAAATATCATCTCCAGAATCTCACAGTAAAGAATCCCTGTCTATGGTAATGGTAGAACTGCCTCTCTTCTAGGTGTAGAGGATGTCCCCTGTCTATGGTGATGGTAGAACCACCTCTTCCCTAGGTGTAGAGGATGCCCCTGTCTATGGTGATGGTAGAACCGCCTCTCCTCTAGGTGTAGAGGATGCCCCCTGTCTATGGTGATGGTAGATCCACCTCTTCTCTAGGTGTAGAGGATGCCCCCTGTCTATGGTGATGGTAGAATCACCTATTCTCTAGGTGTAGAGGATGTCCCCTGTCTATGGTGATGGTAGAACCTCCTCTCCTCTAGGTATAGAGGATGCCCCCTGTCTATGGTGATGGTAGAATCACCTATTCTCTAGGTGTAGACGATGCCCCCTGTCTATGGTGATGGTAGAACCACCTCTCCTCTAGGTGTAGAGGATCTACCCTGCCTATGGTGATGGTAGAACCACCTTTGCTCTAGGTGTAGAGGATGCCCCCTGTCTATGGTGATGGCAGAACCACCTCTCCTCTAGGTGTAGAAGATGCCCCCTGTCTATAGTGATGGTAGAACCACCTCTCCTCTAGGTGTAAAGGATGCCCCCTGTCTATGGTGATGGTAGAACTGCCTCTCCTTTAGGTGTAGAGATTGGCCCTTGTCTAAAGCATTGGTATGACTGTCTCTCTTCTAGGTGTAGAGGATGTCCACTGTCTATAGTGTTGGTAGAACAGCCTCTCCTTTCCTCTTGGTGTGGATGATGCCCCCTGTCTAAAGTGATGATATGACTGCCTCTCTTCTAGGTGTAGAGGATGCCCCCTGCCTTTGGTAATTATAGAACCACCTCTCCTCTAGTTGTAGAGGATGCCCCTGTCTATGGTGATGGTAAAAACTTCTCTCCTCTAGGTGTAGGGGATGCCCCCTGTCTATGTTGATGGTAGAACCTCCTCTCCTCTAGGTGTAGAGGATGCCCCCTGTCTATGTTGATGGTAGAACCTCCTCTCCTCTAGGTGTAGTGGATGCCCCCTGTCTATGATGATGGAAGAACCACCTCTCCTCTAGGTGTAGAGGATGCTCCTGTCTATGGTGATGGTAGAATCTCCTCTCCTCTAGGTGTAGAGGATGCCCCCTGTCTATGGTGATGGTAGTACCACCTCTCCTCTAGGTGTAGAGGATGCCCCCGTCTATGGTGATGGTAGAACCACCTCTCCTCTAGGTGTAGAGGATGTCCCCTGTCTATGGTGATGATAGAACCACCTCTCCTCTAGGTGTAGAGGATGTACCCCGTCTATGGTAATGGTAGAACCTCCTCTCCTCTAGGTGTAGAGGATGCCCCCTGTCTATGGTGATGGTAGAACCCCCTTGCTCAAGGTGTAGAGACTGACCGCTGTTTATGGTGATGGTAGAACCATCTCTCCTCTAGGTGTAGAGGACGCCCCCTGTCTATGGTGATGGTAGAACCTCCTCTCCTCTAGGTGTAGAGGATGCCCATGTCTATGGTGATGGTAGAACCTCCTCTCCTCTAGGTGTAGAGGATGCCCCCTGTCTTTGGTGATGGTAGTACCACCTCTCCTCTAGGTGTAGAGGATGCCCCCTGTCTATGGTGATGGTAGAACCTTCTCTCCTCTAGGTGTAGAGGATGCCCATGTCTATGGTGATGGTAGAACCACCTCTCCTCTAGGTGTAGAGGATGCCCCCTGTCTATGGTGATGGTATAACCTCCTCTCCTCTAGGTGTAGATGATGCCCCCTGTCTATGGTGATGGTAGAACCTTCTCTCCTCTAGGTGTAGAGGATGTCCCCTGTCTGTGGTGATGGTAGAACCACCTGTCCTCTGGGTGTAGAGGATGCCCCCTGTCTATGGTGATGGTAGAACCACCTGTCCTCTAGGTGTAGAGGATGCTTTTGTGTTTCTCTGGATACATGAACCTTTCTGGATGCATCCCATTATTTTATTAGTCTAAACATCAGCTGACTGGCACTGGTCACTAAAGCTAGTTTTACTGTCCACTGTGTCTTTATCAAATACTGTTTTTGACAGTGTTTAAACATGTAATTCATAATTCTACTATAGGATTGTTTGCATTTGCAGTTGGGTATCATAAGAATGTTTAAGCCCCACCCTATATTCTGCATTGGACCAATCATGGAGGTAACTTCGAGATGAATTTTGCAAGTCATGTCCAAATTTGCCGGGAATGTTTTAGTAAATGTGGGGGAAAATTAGCAAATATTATAGTGATTATTATTTTATCTTTTAAATATGTAGGACTACATTCAGACCTCGTTTTTTTCATACGCTCAACGTATACATCAGGAAGGCTTCTTGCATATACACTGAGCATATCCATAGACATATACTGCTTTTTGCTTCTATCTGCACAGCTTATACATCTCATACTGTGGGAAACACACGATGGAATGAGGTAGAATACTATATCTTTCTATCCTGCTCCTAAGTGACATAAACACTCAACGGGGGCCATAACATGGCACCCATCCTCGACTTCTGCTGAGCGCACACGAAAGGAGGTCCCCAGTGATGGAACTGTTCATATAACTGTCCAACCACTGCCGATGTCAACTCCTCTTGCCATTTTCAGAGGGAAGGGGGGAGAACAGGATGATGGGATGCAGTGGGATACATCCTAGACCTTCATTATAAGGACACATTGTGAATCTTCCCAATGTATCCTTACAAAGGAGGGCTAAATCGTGGCGGACATTTAGACTAATTAACAGACTTCATGCAAATTTCATTCTTGTTTTCATTCGTACCCATAACCCCAGTGCTGCCGTGTAACATCTCTAACCTTTGACCCCAGTTTTATGATCTTTTATGCTGCCTTGACCATTTACATCAGTAAGTCCTTCGTTGCTTGTTGATGTACGTGGGGGAGGTGATATATACAGTATATACAAGTCATCTGTATATTTTTGCACCGCTTTTATTTACTGCCTTGCTTATCTGACTACTAATGATCAAGGTATGCAGATGCGGATGTCACAATATTACCGGTAACAACCTGTAATTAATAGCTCCCTCGTCCTTCGCTCCGATTTGCAGCCTTTGCCGGAATGAACTTGTTTTAAGCAGCGGCTCCATTTCTATTTTGCAACTGGAGGGGCCAATAATACGTTGCTAAGCAACCGGTTGCATCTCTTCCCCCAAGTACGGAGGACCTAATATCTCACTTTCTTCGCTTGTCACCTACGTGGAAACACACTACCGTGTATGCAAATTATGCACCAGCAAGTGTCAGACTATATACACAAGCCTGCCTCATATCCAGTAGCGTTGGGGTGGCGAAATGTTCATTTGTTTTGTTAGAATTTCTGTTTATGGTTATTAGTTTCAAACATAACGCAATTATAAATCCCAGGGCCTGCTGGCGAGATTTGCATGCATTGTCAGCGGGGATCTCTAGCTAATAATAAAGAGTAGAAATATATTTATACAATAATTTGCCGGGTAAAATGAAAGCACACAAGTCTCTTTGGCTGCCGCTGTAACATATTGTCCTCCTTTCGAGTGAACAGGGAAAAAATTGAATGGAAAGACAGAGAAGAAGAAGAAAATCTGATATACATACAGTCCCCTACTTAAGAACACCCGACTTACAGACGACCCCTAGTTACAAACGGACCTCTGGATGTTGATAATTTACTGTACATTAGCCTTAGGCTACAATAAAGTTATCAAAGGCGTCTGCAATGAAGCTTTATTGTCAATCCTGGTTCTTATGACAACCCAACATTTTTAAAATCAGAGAGACCAAAAAAATTTTTCACTGTGGTTACAATTATAAACTATACAGTTCCGACTTACATACAAATCCAACTCAAGAACAAACCTAAAGAACCTTTCTTGTACCTAACCCGGGGACTGCCTGTAATAACATTCAGAAAGAAATGGAATGGAATAAAGAAAAAAAGAAAAAGAGAGAAAAACTGATTTGATAACATTCAGAAGGAAAACAGAAGGGAATACATAAAAAAAGGTAAAGGGAGAAAAACTAATTTAATAATATTCATAAAAAAAAGAATCGGAATAAAAAGAGAGAAAAACTAATTCGGGAGGGAAAAAAAGTCTTTGACATGTTCCAGTTTAAGAAATTTTAACTGAGGCATACAGGGGTGTAATTAGCTTGCCTCTCACTTTCGGTGTTATTGGACACTAGGGGAAGAACATCAAACGTCTTTGTATATGGTTTCTTATTCTCTGTGTTGCTTATAATTTTCAATAAGAGCGCTGTTCTCCGGCGGCGGGGAGGGGTGGTCGAAAAAATCTCCACGCTACGAGGATGTCCATACATGACTCTCTCTGTTTACCTACTCCCCAAAGTGTATCAAAGCTCAGATCCACAGGAATAAAAGAAAAGTTAAACAAAACAAGCATTTAACTGCGCAAAATAAGGTATGGACAAGGCAAACAGGTGAGGTATTGTTTAGGTGCTTGAGTCAGATCAATATCTGTGCTTTTCAAGCCAGGAATCCTGTCGGCTTCACTCTAACACTGAGCGTATCGTCTTACCACCAGCAGACAGACTGTCGCCTCTAACTAACTGATAGGGAACCTGTTTCACCCAGAAAGAGAGGAGGAGGAGTAAAAAAAAAAAAATAATAAATAAGCAAGGCCCATCTTCATTCTTTGCGGTTCAGTGCTGGATTTTTGATGGAATGTCGGAGGCTTTGCCGCTTTTTTCCTTGAAATCTTTCATTGCGAGAAAGGAACCGGTCAACATTTTACTCCAAGACCATGGTCCTGATGCGATCCGGTCACTCCATATTCTGCTGTGTGTGCAAGGCCTCTTCCTCCTCCTCACTGTTGTGTAATCTTTTTCCGTCGCTGTATCATTGTTTTAGATATTGATACTTAGCAATTACTCTTGCTTTAGCTTTCTGGTTGCATATTGAGGTAGAAACAAGTTCCGCCGCCACTTGCTGATTTTGCCTTTTGTTATTGGAATATGCTTTTTAATGCACTAGAAGAAGGGGGAAAAAAACAATAATTCTTTTAAAAAAAAACATTATGCGGAAAAAAATGTAATCTCCCATTGCTGACAGATATGTCTGGATAATAGATTTTCTTTTCATAATCATTGGAATACATGTTTTCAGAGTCACTGAGAACTGTAATAAATTGTCAGCGTTCTTCCGATAAAGTAACCCGAATATATATATATATATGACTAATAAACACCACGGGTAAAAGCTTGAAATGAAAATATGGTGATACAGATCTTGTTTTTTCTCTTTCTGTTTAGCATCTATGCAGAGTAATGTAGTTTATGTGGAGAATCTGTCTATTCTTACCTATTGGGGCACATTTACTTACTCGGTCCTGTCGCGATCCCGCGGCGCGTTGTCCGACGAGCATTCGGGTCCGGCACGATTCACTGAGCTCGTGCGCCCGAGTTCCTGCATCCATCGCTTCTGCACCGAGGTCGACCGGAGTTCACCTTTTTTTTCCTGGTGCATGTGAGTGCTCGATCTTGCGACACAAATCCTTTTTAAATTCTGCGGTTTGTCCGAATCCGTCGTGATGTCCGACGGCCACTCCCTCCAATTTCTGTTGCGTGCAAGACGGCGCCGATGCTCCACAATCCGATCATGTGTGCTAAAATCCTGGGGCAATTCGGCACAAAATGGAAATCATCTGGAAACCCGATGAAAATGCGTCCGACGGACCCTTAGTAAATGAGCCCCAATGTATTCATTTTAACACAAAAGTTCTTTAGCCATTAGTAAGGCAAATGCTGGGAACTCCATGGTGGTCTGGTGATCGCCTGACTATGGATGGGATACAGTCAGGGGATTAATGATTGTGGTCACACCCACCAGGTGCCCAGTGGGTAGGAGGTCCATTATCACAGCACACAACCTGCTGGAGTCTGAAGCACGGGATTATGGATAAGGGATAAACATGTCGCATGACAGGATGGCACCTTAGAGCACCTGGGGGTACTGCAAAATATGCTTGCTAGGCACTGGCTCAAAGCATTGTCTGGGCAACTGATGTGAGGTCTAGTTTCCAGCCAGCTATAGCAGAGGCTTGCAGTGATGGGAGGAGCCCCACTGGAGGTAAGGACGGAGTTAAGTATAGTTTCTTTCTTATTTTTACAATACTTGGGTTGAATTAACTTTTTTTTTTCAATCCTCAACAAGCCTATTAAGTTATTCTTCTGTAATATGCACAAGAATGTACATGTATGTACAATTTATGTGGATTGCCCCAGTCCATATATTGCTATGAGGACTATTAAATTCTAGTGACATCACAGGTTGCAGTACCAGGTACAGCCACATGTTTCCTTGAGCAACAATGTGGGCAGAGCTTGGTGAGGAAGATGAGGTTCTACAAGCTGCTTGAAGGGACCTGATAGGTGATGATGTCATGCTGTGACTCACAGGAAGTTAGCCACACACGGGAGTCTCACATCCAGTCTCCCCTGGAGTGCATGCAATGGACATACCCTTTTTTTGTAAAATTGTTTACATTATCCTAAATTATTTAACTGAACTTTAAACAAAAATTCCAATTCCAAAAAATATGAAGTGGTATGCAATAGTTATGATTATATACAATACACCCAATTTTGATTAGTGGGTCACACTGCATATTCTTAGGAGTTAGATGCATGAGTAATGACTGTCAGCATTGGATCTGAAGGAGTAGATTTGTCTCTGTTAAGGTCTGTGCTGCCCAATGTCTTCATTAAACAGGGTTTGGTATGATTATAACTATAAAGAATAGATTTGTTATAAAGAATGCATTGTTTGACTGTTATTTCTCATTCTGTTCCTATAATATTGTTGTAATGGACAATGGAGGAGATTTATCGAAACTTGAGTAATCTGCACCTTAAATGGTGTGTGCCACATTTACTGAAGGTTTTAGACCAATTTTAGTCTGTTTTCCACCTCCTATAAAAAGGGACGTGTCCTCGATAAAAGGGGGTGTGTCTGCGCGGAAATAACCTGTGCACCAGAAAATTAAATTTTGTGTCACAGCAAACTAGACCAACTACAGAGGTATAAAGTACGACGCACCAGATTAATCATCCAGCATCAAACACAGGGATTAATATGGCGTAATTTGAGAACCGTCTACTTCTACTCTACACTGGTCTAAAGACCAACACATTAATACATCTCCCCGAACATAGCTTGATTTACTCTAAAATTTCAGTTCCAGTTAAATTTGGAGAGATTTCTCCAGTCAAACTTGTTCAGTCTTATGATGTCTTTAGTAACTGGGATGATTCAGGATTCCCACCCACAATCCAAGCACCCCAGTCCTTGAGGACATGGATACATGCATATGGAGGCCGTAAGACTTTGAGCTTAGAGCCACCGAAAAGCTCCATCCACACCTCCCTTTTCTTTAGACAAAAAGCAGAGGAAGACATAGATTCTCAACTAGTTCAATTAAAAACCCAAGAAATAGTAGAGTCTTGGAGTGAATACAGTTCTTCAAGAACAAGTCACTAAAATAAGAATCCCTATTGTACACTGTCTACAAGGGTGGACCATAGAGCTAAGACCTTTCAAAAATATCTGGTCACTGAGATGCTTTGATTCTTTGGGATAGTGGAGAACATTATTATTGATGGGGGTCAGTTCAATATGTTCACAAAAACAAGGGTCCTCTTCCCTATTACTTCCCAATGGATGGAGCAGCAAGTCAAGTACACACACTGCCACTAAACACTCTCCCTATTTATGGCGGTCCCATAGACATTGAATGGAGAAGTAAGCTGTATGCTACACTGGCTGCCCCATTCATTACTGGGAACAGAACCCCTTTTGGTGGGATTCACAGTGGTGGGACCTTGTGGATAGTGGACAACAATAAAACTTGAGACTATAATACCTCTTATGCTGGATTGCATTGAGACAAGGTAAGAGTGAACTAACCAGAGATAAGTCCACAATGGATAATCCAACGTCATGCACAGAAGTGCCAAAGTGAATGATCCTCAAGCAAATTTGACCCAGGGATCACTTTGACCTACAGTGTAGGCTCTAAAGCGGTGGCTTGTGTCACTTCCGATGCAAACAGAAGATTTGTTTCCTTTGTTCTCAACCTGACACCATCAAAAGACTATTTGTGATCAGGATGAAACATCCTATGAGTCTGAATATGCACATGAATATGTATATCTAATGATCACAAAGTACTCACAGGACCAATATGAAGCTTGCTGTTATATGTATGTAGTCATTGTGCTGCATATAATGGATTTCTTATGGTGCACACAAAAGACTGGGCCTGACGATGCTTGGAAACAAGAGACCGCCAAGATCAATGATCCGAAAATTGCGGTGCGGCTTTATGTGTTACAACGGTTCTGTACGAATACAAATGACAACAATACTAAATGAAGATAATAATAATAAATCATTGCAGGTCAACAGAAGAAGATCAATGCCAAGACAATAGAGGTGATGGCTTTAAGCTGTATTTTTCACGAGGTTGCCTGGAACAATGGTTTATAGACTTGTTCTACTAATCAATGTCTACGTTCTCTCTGTATTCTCTTCTTGAATATACATTTAGCAATCCAATAAATACAACATTCACTGAAGAGGAAAAATTGTTATTGTTGGACATTTTCTTAAGATATAAGCTCTATAAAAATATTGGTCCATAACTAGAATGTATGAATCATGGCCAATACTCTAAGATAGCCGGTGTTGGACGGTAAATTTTATGGAGTTTCATATTTCATTTTTATCAGTAGTTGACTGGTGTTGGGCCCCCAAACCAATCAGCTGTACACTGTTACACTCGTAAACAATGGACATGGAGAAGGAAGGAGTTGGTTCGGTAACTACAGCCATGGCTCCCATTGACTTTCAATCGAAGCTGCAAAGAAGCTTCGGAGACACCAAGCCAACTGCTTTGGGCTCTGTGTCCCATGTTTACTCATGTTTGCCTAGAACAGCCACCCACCAATCAAATATTGACCTAAGGAGAGGCCAACAATCATTATTCCTGACCAACCCTTGTATCACAAACTATATAATCATCTAAGATACAATATTCATATTGATTATCTCATGATGATGGCACCTAACAACGAACAGAGCACAGAAGTGTACCTTGAAGTTCCTTGGTTCCAATGCAAAATTTTACTGGACCCTTCAGGTTCCCGTACACTCGTGAAACACTTCATAGACTTAGGTGTGACCGAAAATTGCCCAGAAACTGTAACTACAGCCATGACTCCCATTGACTTTCAATCGAAGCTGCAAAGAAGCTTCAGAGACACCGAGCCAACTGCTTCAGACTCTGTGTCCCATGTTTACTCAGCATAGAACAGCCACCGACCAATTGAATATTGATGACCTAAGGGGAGGCCAACAATCATTTTTCCTGGCCAACCCTTGTATCACAAACTATATATACATATAAGATACAATATTCATATTGATTATCTCATGATGATGGCACCTAACAATGATTGGGGTACAGAGGTGTACCTTAAAGTTACTTGGCTCCATTGCAAAATTTTACTGTACCCTAAAGGTTCCTGTACACTCGTGAAACACTTCATAGACTTAGGTGTGACTTTAACTATATTTAAAGGGATCCTGTCGTCGAAAATTGCCCCAGTGTGGTGGCATCATCCAGAAAATCTACTTTGAAGTGAGATGTAAATTGGTTGTATAAAGTCATGGAGGCGGAGAGCTCAGCATTGAAGTCAAGCTCTCCTGATCTCAGAATAAAGGAGATGCGGTTAGCGATGTGTCTAGATGTAGGACCATCAGTTATAGTAAAGAGGGCATTCTGAAGTGAGGAGAGCTTGACTTCAGTGTCAAACTCTCCGCCTCCTTGACTTTTTACAACCAAATCACATGCCACTTTAAAATTTTTCTGGACGATACCACCTCGCTTGGCCATGAAATAGACATGATCTAGAAGGTGTTCAGCTGCTTGATAACATACTGGTAGCGGTTTATTAGGTCAATTTCTGATGACCTAATAAACCACTTTTAAGCCTCCCAGGCCCTACCTGGGTGTAACATACATTCAGCTGGAGGGGTGGAGGCAGCCTTATGCCTCTAGCATACGGCCGCCATATACATGTGTATGAGAGTTCCTTATACTGTACAGATCTTGTTTGTTTTTATATTTCAAGGTTTTGCAAGAAGTGATTTGTAAATGTGGTCTCACAAATTCGACTTGAGACTGGCCCATCGGTGCACCTCGTCAGCATCAGCTTACAGAAGATGTTCAGAGTCTCAGATGCCATGGTGAATTGTGTGTTCTCTCCATGTTTGCGTGGGTTTCCTCCGGGTCCTCCGGTTTCCTCCCACACTCCAAAACATACTGGTAGGGTTATTAGATTGTGAGCCCCATTGGAGACAGGAACTGATTTGGTAAGTTCTGTGCAGCGCTGCGTTATCTGTGTGTGCTATATAAATAAAGGAATTATTGTTATTATTACTATTATTAAGTTACTAGAAGCTAAAAGTAGATGAACTTACCTAAAAAACCTTTAGTGCATCTCTGTACAGAGAAAAGTTGTGTTCAGCGAATATAAAAGCTTATTACAGAACACAATAAAAGATCTTTTTAATGTTTTGTCTCAAAAATTAATTTTTGTTCTCATGAAATCCTTTAAATAAAATGATGGAGCGACGATTTGTATTAAAGTATAAAACTCATTACTTCTTCATACACATCAAAATGTATCTTTTTAATTACTCTATGACCTCTATACCACATCCTCCATATATATATTTTATGTTAGGAGTATTGTTCAATTTGTTCCGCAGCTTTGAATAATTAAAATTAAAAAAAAAAATTCTTCATTATTAAAAAGTAGCAGCCGTGGCAGTCCGAAATGGTTACACCGATAACAGGATCCGGCCTGACGGTACAATGGTGATATTTACCTATTTTTTTTTACATTCCTAATTTATTAGTTCTACATGCTTTTCCACAGTAGCTTCTTGTAAAAACAAGACTATCGCATTCGAGCTCCTATGTTTCAGAGAGTGCCCAAATTCTAGAGACTCATTTAGGAATGTTGCTCATTACCCTCAATGCTCCATTGCACAAGGTTAAACTGAGCCGTTCTCCCAAAAATGCTCAAATTTCCTGCCTGAAAGAAATGGCATAGTCTATTGTATCCCTCCTTATTGTATACTGTACCCATTTCAGTATATGCAGAGAAATAGAGTTGAAGTAGGGAAGGTCGGATTTTTTTGGAGGCAAAAGTTTTCCACGAGAACATTGTGAAGTTTCCTTTCATTCTTCTACAAGGTGTAGTATAAACCATATCTATGTGACTACTCAAAGAAGAACTTTCCAGTTTTGTGCTATAACAAAAAAGTTCCTCTAGTGCTTTGCCTAAAAAGTTCTGATTGGGGTAAGTGTAAATTACATTTTTTTTGTTGGTTTTGAATTGAAACTTGGTGTAACCCGCGTCTTCTTTAAAACAATAATCAAGATTAGATAATGGACGGTCAAAGACCTTGTGTTGGGGTCATTGCTTCTGCAGTAGAATGAAGCGGGGGGGGGGGGGCATTCAGATGCTACCTTGATGCAGTTTTCTACTTTTTAGACCAAATCACTCAATCCACATGCCTAAACATATCCTGAAACTTGTTTGAAACTACATCATTCTTCACTGTTGATCCGTATTACATATAGTAATCTCCATCAAACCTCCAGCAAGAGCCAAAAAATTCCAACGTGTCTATTGCTGTAGTCACTTCATATACAATTTGTTCCAAGTTATACTGGAAATCCTATACTGCTTTTCCGGAAACAGTTTATCGGAGCTATAATCCTATGTCAGTAGGTCTCCATTTCCTTAACAATGACCGGTTTTTGCACACCTACTGGACTGCTACTAAATATGATGTCATCAAGATCGGTCCATCGGTCTTCACCATCGGTCTAATGCCTCAACAATAAGTTTCGTAGGGTTCAAACAGAGGTTTTATGAGCAATATAAGTAACAAGTAACAAGACAAACCAACCCCCCACCCACAGATATCGACCTCATAAGTCCACTGTGTGAGGCATTTGTCCGGATGAATCTCTGCCACTGCCCATCCTCATTAAATTGTTTTGGATCGACCTAATGTGCCTCCAAGATTTCAAAAAATACAAAATGATGGTTATAAAAGGTTCCATTATCCCCTTAATTGTCTAATTCTTTGGAAAATGGGAAATTAATTTGCCCCATTTACCAAACAATTCTCATTTTGAGACTCTTTATGGAGTCCCACATCTATACTCTACCATTCTATCTGTGGCGGTCTATCTGCGACCAGAGGGCTTGATGGCTTTAGCCATTTAGCTAGTAGGCATCTTTTTGCCACCTAGAACATGTTGTTCCTTATGTTACCTTTATTGTCTATGCTTGTACTTGACCTCGCACTACTTTCGTCTACTGCTGTGATGTTCTGTTTCATACTCATGTTATAAAAACTTTGCCAGGCATAACTTTCTACCTGACCTACTAACTATACTGACTCATGCTGTGAACTTAAGCCCCGGTCACCTCTAGCCAAGCTGTTGCTAATGTAGACTATTCCAGTGATGCAACTGGTATTATAAATGGCACATGATAGGTGTGGATGCCATTACACACTGTACATTGGGGCACAAGACTAAGTTCTGCCTCTGTTTGCATGCTTGGTGGCACTGAACACCCATGTATAATGGAATGTCAAGTGGAAGAGCTGTTTCCTAAACGTTGGTACTTTTAGACCAACTAGTTAAGGTAAAACAATCTAGTCACCAGATCCATACTTGCATGATGCCTCTTTCAATATTCTGCAGCCTTTCTTCCTGCTTTGTAGTGGTTTTCAGGGTTTAGTTATTATTTGTCCACTACCAGGAGGAACCCAGCATGGTACCTTCTATCACTGCCGGTCTCAGTTTGTGTGAAGGGTCTACCACAAAGATGTCATATAGATAGTCTTTGACTTATGCATCCTATCCTTTGCTTTATTGGTGTTAGTTCTATAGAGACAGACCTTGATGGGAGGAGCTTAGCTGAACCAGAGCAGAGAAAAGTTTTATACCCATCAAAACATAACCAATCCTGGAAATCTCCCCAAGGATTCTAATCTGTCGGCAGCATGTTGAAGAAAAATTCTATGTGATTTCCAACATACCATATTTATTTCTGTTCATTATGCCATTTCTGAGAAATTCTTATTTTAATCCATATGCTAATGAGGCACTTGGTTCACCAAGATCATGTACGTAGCACCCTGATATTCCCATCTGGTCCAATACCCTCTCTGTTAAATAAGCAGGAGATTTGTCTTGCAAGAGGCATGGGGTGACACGGGAAGAAGAATAAAGCAATGTAGGCAGGAATAGCAGTTCTCCGAGGGCTAAGGACATGCCTCAAGTGCACCAACTTCCTAATTAGCATAATGATTGAATCTTAAAAGTGCCATAATGTGCAGAACTAATTATGGTATGTTGGTAATCACATTGAATTTTTCTACCAGCAGATTAATATGATTGGTATTGGTGGTAGACCCCCTTTTAGGTTCCATGTATCGGCCATAGCCGGGCAAGCATACAGGAGGCTCGCAGGAGAGGAGGAGGGATGATTGTGCTCACCATTCCCCATAGGAAATAGAGCTGCACGACCGTTGGCGTAACTACGAGATGCAAGGCACCATAGCAGACTTCTGCAAGGGGCCCCCTTTCTCTGAAAAAAATACATACATATTAGTACACACACATTTAAGTATATAAATGTGTATATGATTGCATAAATGTGTGTGATTGTATACACACATAAAGCTCTATACTCATACACACACATTTATACACTAATACATTCATGCAGCTCAGTATCTGCTGACCACATGGAAGTAGACAGCAAGAAGCTAGAGATGAGAGAGCCCTAGCCCTCCTGTCTCCACACACCTCCTGCCTGGACATTTCTAGTCTCAGTTGTATACTGTGGAAGTTGTGCACTGTTGTATACATATTAGGCTGTACAACATGCAGCATAATATGTATATAATGGTGCACATCCTCCGTTCATTAGTGCAGCCAGTTGTATGCCAGGGCCCCCTGACACTGTGGGCCCCATAGCAGCTGGTATGGCTGCTACCATTGTAGTTACGCCCCTGCGTTCTTAAAGCCAAAGAGAGAGCAGACTCTATTGTTTTTGCCAGCACGGAACGGTACAGATCCGGGACATCATACCCGTCCATGGGGATGTATATACTTCCCCCAGACGGGGCCTAAATCTGTAACACCCATAAAAAACCCTGATGAAACAGTTTAAAATTAGTTTTCTCACACGTAGCTCCAAGACAATACCTCCCATGCACATTGACACAACAATCTCCTGTTTTCATAACGTTATGAGTTACCAATTTTTATGTCAAAATTATTGCTACTTAAAAAAAAAATCTGCTATATTTTTTTTGAAACGTGCGTTGCATCTTCCTCCGACGTGCATCTACGATTCCATTAAGAGGCACATTCTCTGTTGCACTTCAGCAGTTGTTTAATTAAACATGCTGCTTGTTTATGAGATAATGTTTCAGGAATACTTGTCTGAAAGAGCAGATCAAGATTGATATCAAAAGTTTCAGGCTGACAGCTTAATTACATTCTTGTAGCAGTGAGAGAGACAGAAAGAACCTGGATACAGAGAAGGACTAAACTGTGCGTTTGTCTGGCGGAAATCAGCGTTTGTTCTCATTCGTCAGGGCTGCGATACACATCGGGCCATGCATGTGACCCCTTCCTAGATTAGAAGCAGAACCTGCCCTGTCCTGTAAGACGTTTCACTTGCTCCCTGGGAGAACTTAGACTTAGATTGAAATACCCCTAAATACCAAAAAAAACCTTCTTTGTTCTGCAATTTTGTGATGAGACCTTGTCAAGTAGAGTGCATGGGGTCCATTATAAAGGCATTAAACCCAGGAAGATCCATTTCTGAAGAAACAAGTGATGACGTAGATTATAAACTAGTCAGGGAGTCACATTTTTTTATGTTTGTGCAACATACATGAAGAAATATCTCACTGATGTTGTCATCCCTCCCTCATAACTTGCCGAAATGTATCTTCCTATCGCTGTGTCTGGAGAGGGTTCGTAAAATTTGTCATTATACTACATGAGCAAATATATTGATATAAGTCCAATACAGCTCATCCCTGGAGATCCTTGTAGCTGTGGTTCCGATTACATTTCAGGTTCGTGCCATGGAACAAGTTGTCCGCACAGCAACTTACTTTTTTAATGTAATCTAATAAAACATTGAAGATTTTTTAGTCTAGTTCCGGAACTCCTCCAAAATGTTACACATTTTCGTTACATAGTAGAATTTTTAGGCTGGTGTTGTCGTGAGCCATACAGTGCTAGGAGTAGGATTTTTAAAAATGAAATTTTTATGATGCTAAAAAATTGGGGAAATTATCTAAATCTACACATAATACACAAATGATACACATTTGCTTTCAATTCTGCTGTTATTAAAGGGAACCTATCACCACTGTTTCAGCTAAAGACCAGTTCCTGTAGCACTTACAACTAACGCCCACCCTTATTTTTGCTAAAACAGGAGTTCTTTCTATAATCCATAAAACTTTTTTTAAACTAACATTGCAGCATGCCAGAAAGAGGGGCAAGTCAGAGGCGGCGGTTCTTTTCCTTTAAGGAAAACCGACCCTCCTCGACTGCTCCACTCTACCCCTCACCTTCTAAGCCAACGTCATCTCGAACACCTGCTCAATTTTCACGCCAATACCAAACAGTCCTTTCATGGTAATTTTATATAAGCCCCAACACCCTATGAATTAATTAAATACAGCCTTCCCTCACCCTACAACTCGCCCTTATACGGGCTCCCCTTGCAGCTCTGGGTCCCAGCACTTGCCCAAGGTATGCCCATTGCTGGCGCCGGCCCTAAGTACAACTCAGCAGTGTGCAGGCACAAGAATTTAGCCACAATCCAAGATTACATCAGCTCAGGAGGGGAGGAGTAGAGAGGAGCGAGGATAGGAGGGCACTGTGACTCAGAGAAAAAAAAACTGCCCCCTGTGACTCGCTCCACTTTCTGGAAAGCTGCCAAGTAAGTTTAAAAAAAATTTTATATGAATTATAGAAAAAAACTATCCACCATAGAAAAATTGGGTACCTGTCTTTAGCTGAAACAGCCAAAAAGGTGGTGTCAGTTTCCCTTAAAACTAATGTGCCAAGACACAGTGGTGAAGTGTCAAACACATATTCTTGTCTGGGTCTACTACTTCATTTGTGTTTATGAAAGTTCAGTAAAGTCATCATAGTGCACCTTGGCTTGAGCGTACATGTACCAAACTTCAACTTGGCCCAGTAGAGACCGTGGTAGCGGGGTGCTGGGACGCAGTTCACGACAGTGACACCAAAGTACAGTCCAAAACAGGCCTCGCCTGTGTTTATTTCAGCAGGTACAAAATAAAACAGCCTTCACATTCAGGCATCAAAACAAAATAATATCCTACCCGTCAGGGTGCTAACTATACAGTGATTCTCTAACTCACCACTAACAAAAATCACTTGACTATTCCAGGCAAAGAGGTCAGGGCTGTGTGCTCTCCAGCCTCCTTCCAGAGAGAACAACACTCTGAGCTCTGCTGAGCGGTTTTAAAAAGGCTGATTGGGGCTGTTCCCACCACCTGTGTCCAAGGTGCTGGACACCCAACCTCAGCACTAAGGCCTTGCATAATAGCAAAACCTAGGGGAAACATACCGCCCATCCACAGTTAACCCCTTCAGTGTCTCACATACCCTCCCCCTCTGTTTGACCCTGTGGGGGCGAACACTTTTGGCCATCAGACAGTGGGTACGAGACAGGGCATCGGCATTCCCATGCAGCTTTCCTGCTCGATGTTCTACCGTGAATTTGAAATTCTGCAACATTAGGAACCACCTTGTGACCCTGGCGTTCCTCTCTTTGGCCTGACTCATCCAGGTGAGGGGAGAGTGATCGGTCACCAGTGTAAACTGTCGCCCTACCAAGTAATATCTCAGGGATTCCAGAGCCCACTTTATCGCCAAGCACTCCCTCTCAACTATGCTATAGTTCTTCTCAGGTGGTGTGAGCTTGCGGCTCAGGAATGTCACGGGATGTTCCTCACCCTCCACTACTTGGGACAGGACAGCCCCTAAGCCCACGTCAGAAGCGTCAGTCTGCACAATAAAGGTCTTGGTGAAGTTAGGGGTGATCAGTACCGGTCCCTCGCACAAAACCGTCTTAAGTCGCTGAAACGCCCCCTCAGCCTCTTCACCCCACTTTACCATCACCGCCCTGCTACCCTTGGTCAGGTCAGTCAGGGGTGCCGCTATGGTAGCAAAATCGGGGATAAATCGCCGATAATAGCCCACTATGCCTAGGAAAGCCCTCACTTGCTTCTTGCTCATAGGTCGTGGCCACTGCTGGATCGTCTCCACTTTATTTACTTGGGGTTTGATGACACCTCGCCCAATATGGTACCCCAGGTAACGGGCCTCTTCCAGACCCAGCGCACATTTTTGGGGGTTCGCTGTCAACCCAGCTGCCCTCAGGGAGTCTACCACTGCTTGCACTTTGGCCAGGTGACTCTCCCAATCATTACTATAAACTATGATGTCATCCAGGTAGGCCGAGGCATATCTCCGGTGAGGTTTTAGCACGAGATCCATTAACCTCTGGAACGTGGCGGGAGCCCCATGTAGCCCAAAGGGAAGTACCACGTACTGAAATAGCCCATCAGGAGTAACAAAAGCGGTCTTCTCTTTGGCCCTGTCAGTAAGGGGTACCTGCCAATACCCTTTCGTCAGGTCAAGGGTGGAGAAGAACCTAGCCTGTCCAAGTCGTTCTATCAACTCGTCCACCCTGGGCATGGGATAAGAATCAAATTTGGACACCTCGTTCAACTTCCTAAAGTCATTGCAGAACCGTAGGGAACCATCAGGTTTGGGAATCAACACAATAGGACTCGACCAGTCACTTTTAGACTCCTCGATAACCCCCAGGTCTAACATCTGCCTGACTTCTTCGGATATGGCAAGCCGGCGCGCTTCAGGGACCCGGTAGGGTTTTTGGTGTACCCGGATGTGGGGTTCGGTTATGATGTCATGCTTGATGACTGAAGTACGTCCCGGTGACTTAGAGAACACATCCACGTTTCGGAGCACAAACTCCTTCGCTTCCTGAATCTGGGCCCTGGAGAGGGACTCCGAGATCCGTACTTCAGGCACCTTGGCATCGGGTACACCTGCCTCCGGTGTCACCTTCTTGGGGACAGACGCTTTTTCTACTCCCATGGCCATCAGGGACTCTCTTTCCCTCCATGGCTTTAGGAGGTTCACGTGGTATATCTGTTCGGGTTTCCTTCTCCCCGGCTGAGATACCTTGTAGGTTACCTCCCCCACTTTTTCCATGACCTCATATGGTCCTTGCCATTTTGCCAAGAACTTGCTCTCAACGGTGGGCACTAGACCTAGCACTCTGTCGCCTGGGTTAAAGGTCCTGAGTCTGGCTGACTTATTGTAGACCCTAGACTGGGCCTCTTGTGCCCTTGTCATGTGCTCCTTTACAAGGGGCATTACCGCCGCAATGCGGTCCTGCATAAGGGAGACGTGTTCTATCACACTACGGTGGGGGGTCCTCTCCTGTTCCCAGGTCTCCTTGGCTACATCCAAAAGCCCACGTGGGGAACGGCCATATAACAGCTCAAAGGGTGAGAAGCCCGTGGAGGACTGGGGAACTTCACGTATGGCAAACATCAAATAGGGCAACAAACAATCCCAGTCCTTCCCATCTTTGCTGACCACCCTCTTTAGCATCCCCTTCAAGGTCTTGTTAAACCTCTCGACCAGGCCATCTGTCTGAGGATGATATACCGAGGTGCGGAGCTGTTTAACTTGCAGTAATTTACACATCTCCTTCATTACCCTAGACATGAATGGGGTACCCTGGTCAGTCAAGATTTCCTTGGGGAGGCCTGTGCGTGAGAATACCTGGAACAGCTCCCTAGCAATATTTTTGGAGGAGGTGTTCCTTAATGGAATCGCCTCGGGATACCGCGTAGCGTAGTCCAGGATAACCAGGATGTATTGGTGCCCCCTTGAGGATTTGACCATGGGGCCAACCAGATCCATTGCAATCCGTTCAAACGGCACCTCTATGATTGGTAGCGGGACCAAAGGACTCCTGAAGTGGGACACCGGGGCAGTAAGTTGGCACTCAGGGCAGGAGCTACAATACCGGTTTACCTCCTCCCACACCCCGGGCCAGAAAAACCTCTGCAGGATCCTCTCTCGGGTCTTCTCAGCACCTAAGTGCCCTCCCAGCACATGTTTGTGTGCCAACTCTAGCACCAGCCTACGGTGAGATTGGGGTACTACAAGTTGCTCAACCTCCTCACCTCGTATCTGGTCGACCCTGTACAACAGTTCCCCAACAATCACCATTCGGGGGTATATTTTGTCAGCCCCTGGTATTTGGAGTACCCCATTTATCACCTTAACATTCTCCCGTGCTTTAAATAAGGTAGGGTCCTGTAGCTGTGCAGCCCCAAAATTTTCACGGGAAATCTCAAGGTCCGGCATGTCGGCCACCTCCTCGTGGCCCTCCCCCTCACCAGCTAGGACCTCTAGGGGAGAGAATTCATCACATGGGGTCACCCCTACTGCTGGTGTGGGTACATCGGCCTCAAAGGGTTCAGGGGCCAAGGCCGGACATACCTGATGTCCATTATCTGCAACAGCACCTGAGGTGGGTCTTCGTCTCCAGAGGTCCCAAAACACCGGTAAGTCTCTGCCGATAATAGCCTCATGAAACAGGGTCCCCACCACCCCCACTTCATGGGCAATAGTACCATAAGGGGTATGTAGGTTGATGACAGCAGTGGGATATTCGCGAGTGTCCCCATGTATACACAACACTCCCACTCTCCGCCCACTGTATAGTCCAGGATCAACCAAAGTTCCCCGTACCAGGGTGACCAGACTCCCTGAGTCTAGAAAGGCTTCCACTGTGTGACCACCGATTGTGATCAAGCATACTTGGGGTTCTGCATCCGTGACTGACTCGGCCGTCAGAACCGGCCGGGCAAACAGTGACACTCGCCGGGTCTGGTTGCAGTCCATTGGCTCCACTGACAGTGGACAGTTGGCAGCAATATGGCCCATTTCATGGCATCGCCAGCACTGGATACGGCTATGACCTCTGTCACGAGCCTCAATGGGTTTCTGGGTATCCACGCCCCCCAATGAACCCCCTCCCAACCTGACATGTCTCCCCTTTTCCGCAGTAGCAGTCTTACCAGATGGTTTGGTGACCCTGTCACTGGCACTGCTTCGTGTGGGAGAGGTGAGTAGAAGGTCCTCCGTAGTCCGATACCTCTCTACTAGGGACACAAGTTCCTCAGCTTTTGTGGGACCGGCCTGTCCAACCCACCGCTGGAGCCGAGAGGGCAGAGAACGGGTGAACTTGTCGAGAACCACTCTCTCTACCATCTGTGCTGGGGTGCAGTCCTCGGGTTGTAGCCACTTCCGGACAAGATGGATCAGGTCATGCATTTGGGAGCGCGGGGGTAGTTTTTCAGAGTATGCCCACTGGTGTACCCAGCTGGAACGAACTTGTATGGTGACCCCAAGGCTCGCTACATCCTGCAACATTGCATGGCCTTTCAGGTGTGTGTCTTTTGAACTGCCCGCATCCTCCACCATATGTGGGGATTTGGCCCAGTAGAGACCGTGGTAGCGGGGTGCTGGGACGCAGTTCACGACAGTGACACCAAAGTACAGTCCAAAACAGGTCTTGCCTGTGTTTATTTCAGCAGGTACAAAATAAAACAGCCTTCACATTCAGGCATCAAAACAAAATAATATCCTACCCGTCAGGGTGCTAACTATACAGTGATTCTCTAACTCACCACTAACAAAAATCACTTGGCTATTCCAGGCACAGAGGTCAGGGCTGTGTGCTCTCCAGCCTCCTTCCAGAGAGAACAACACTCTGAGCTCTGCTGAGCGGTTTTAAAAAGGCTGATTGGGGCTGTTCCCACCACCTGTGTCCAAGGTGCTGGACACCCAACCTCAGCACTAAGGCCTTGCATAATAGCAAAACCTAGGGGAAACATACCGCCCATCCACAGTTAACCCCTTCAGTGTCTCACAATATATATATATATATAGATATATATAGATATATATATATATATATAGAAAAAAAAGAAAAAAAAATATATATATATATAGAGAGAGAGAGAGAGAGAGAGAGAGAGAGAGAGAGAAAGAGAGAGAGCAAAAGGGAAATAAAGCCATTGAGGTGTGACTCCTTTTTGTAGTTTGGGGTAACCTGTCTCTATCAGTCCTGGTGTACACTTCTGACTATGGTTGGATTCTTCTCATTAATAGCTTCTCTTATCTGCACACTGCAGTGCTCTCTGCCTCCTGCTCCTTGCATTACATGGCTAGCTCAGACACAGGCCATTCCTGCCAGCAAGCAGCATGCAGAGACTTAATCTACAAGCTACAGGCAACATAAGGTGTTTATAGCAGAGCTGACTGTGTGTTTTATTGATTGGATGAGTTAGCAGAGCTGAGGGTGTCATTGTGTTTTATATCCATGTCATGGATCTCATCATCTCTTATCTCTGGTCTATATCATTTATGTGTCAGATACTAGTGAATGTTCAGAGCCTAAATAAAAGTGTAGATAGACCCTGTGTCCTGATAATCTAAGCACATTGTCAGCTCACAGTATCTCATAGCACAGAGGAATCTTGAAGTGTCTGCTTAGAGAGTCTCTGCCCACACTGACCGTCACTGAGTGATAGGAGTTAAAACAGCAATAACACTGAGTAAAATTGTAAAGTAAAGGGTTAAAAATGATTTTATTCTGTAAACATCCCTAGAGGGTTACAATTTGAGAACTTTTTTTCATGGGAAAACCACTTTAAAGGTTTCAGTACAACTCCGGGTGGGAATATGTTCCTATGTAATTACAGGCAGTCCTTGGGTTAACTACAAGATAAGTTCTGTAGGTTTGTTCTTAAGTTGAATTTTTATGTAAGTTGGAACTGTATATTTTATAATTGTAACCCCTAAATTTTTTTTGGTCTCTATGACTATTTGATTTAAAAATGTTGGATTGTCATAAGAACCAGGATTAACAATAAATCTTCATTACAGACACCTGTGATAACTGTTACAGCTGATTATTGTAGCCTGGAACTAAAGTACAGTATATTACCTGTATTGTCTGTAAGTCGGGTGTTCTTAAGTAGGGGACCGCCTGTAGGAGGTAAATCCTCATGAAAATTAATGTAAAGTCTCTGCTCTTTACAAGATTTACTTCCATACTGTACATTTATTTGCAGTATGTGCTCTATGGTATCCCGTGCATGAAAAACACACTTTATTAAAATATTTTTTTTTTAGAAAAAACTGTATGTTAAGGAAATATTTCTAGACATAATTGGAGGATTATTTTCAATGCTATCTACATAAATGCCACATCGGTGACCTTTCTCACTATTTACATATGTTGCTATATATTTCCACATTCTTATTAACAATCTTTATTCTTAGCTAACGAGTGTCTTAATTGCACCTCAAGTGTAGGATCCAGTACTTTCCCGTCCACGTGGATGAGGAATATCTATAATGAAAATGCTAAAATGTTTACAAACCTAAAGTAGCTAAAATGAAGATTTTCCTGTGTTTGTTTATTTATTGTGACAAAAGAGGCAAGAAATAGAAACAAAGGAGAAAAAAATCATAAAAAATTACAGTGCTTGGTGTAGAGCTATTTTTATTATTATTTTTTGGTGTAATTGGATTACATTGAACCCTTAATTGTTCCCTGAGATTTAAAGTCAAGAAGATTTTGTCTTGCGTAGGAAAGATAATATGCATACATTTTATTTCTCAGTTAGACGTCCAATAACCGATCATGACCCAATAGCATAATGAATTAGGAAATGAGTATTTGGTATTAAAGGTATTATTTAGGCTAAAATTATACATAAGATCTATAAAATAGATCATCGGTATCAGATTGTTGGGTTTTACTAGGTTAAAAGTATTGATGTTCCTTTCTAAACACCCAGGACCCTTACAGGTTAGCAGTTCTGGTATCTGGTAATTACAGAGTGTGACAGGAAGCAGAGAGCTCTGTTTCCTGTGTAGTGGTCAGACCTGGTTACTACAGATCACCTTACATTAATTTGATTGAGAATTAAACCGCAGTGACTCAGTTTAGCCACTACACATAAAATCGGGCTGTCTTCTTCCTGTTACTTTCCGGCCCTAGTCACAAGCCTCTCACTAAGCCAAACCAGTTCCTTACACTGTACTGAGGAGACCCAATCAGGTAGGTCGAAACAGTCCTGTCTACAGTTGGGAGTCTGTTCCTTCTGGAATAGATATACATGTTTAGTTTTAACCCCACATCACGTCATAAGGCCTCTTGTAGATCATGTTTGATGTCGAGGGAGCTTCCTTACAAGGTTCCGAAAAGAAGTGTGGTTTTCCTTATCCTATGAAGGAAAACTTTGCATATTTTTTCTGTTTCTTCCTCTGTTTATCGACTGCTGAGAAAAAACGATCCATGGACCCATCTTTAGAATAGATCATCAATAGTGTTGACCCACAATGTTTGGGTAAGTGCCAAACATTGAGGGTTCGGGCCCTGATCTTCAGGCAGAATTTCAGGTTTGGCATTCAGACTCAACACCCCCTCCCTCCCATTGGTAACACCCGCGATTGGGTTAACTCCTTAAATGCCAAAAACGACAATCCTCTGGAAAACTGTGGAGCACACAACCTTGCGGCATTAAAAGGCTAACACCCACAATCAGTGCTAGAAAATTCGGGTCACCGAACCAAAACCTGAATGGGTCCACTCAGCAATAGTTTTAGCCTCAAGAACCTCAACATTTTTCTGATATTGTCCATCACAGCTCTGATCATATGTGTGTCCTCAACTAAATTATGATCTATATAGTCTATTTATGATCTATTTATATATCTTTAATCTATACAATAGTCATTTCTTAAAATTGAATTCTTCCACACAAATTTATACAGCAAAAATAACATCCAAGTACAATGCATTATGTGAACATGAACCAAAATAAACCACACAATATATCATATGAGACCATTCAGAAAATGTACAATGAGCATCACACTGTTATGACATATGGGTCCATAGCAGCTTTCATTCATTCTTCAAAATGAACCAGACTTGATAAAATGACGTTAATTCATCGCTGCAATTACATGTCATTTACATAAACTGCATATTCTAATTTAGAGAAATCCCTAATTATATAGTCGTCTAAAACTTTCAGCCTCAGAAAGTAATCGTGTTGGTCTTTTTATAATTAGTTCATCAGTACACAGTTCATGAAGAGAAGAACTAACAGAAATACGGATCCCCGAATATTACTTACACTTGAACCATTTTATCTTGTTTTGCCAAATTTTATTATTCTACCGGTTTTACACAATAATAAAAAAAAATAATGAATCGTGAACATTTTAACTCAAGGTTTATAAAGAGTTTCACATTTTTGATGCTATTATTCCTTTTTTTTACCATGCTCCTCCCACCGATGTTGTATCCCGATTATTCTTTTTATCACTCACCTGCAAGGCCGTCGCCAGCACTGGGCATGCCCGGACAAGTGCCAGGGCCCAGAGCTGCTGGGGGGGAGCCACATAAGAAATCCATGGGGGTGAGAGAGGTTTTATATAAAATAAGCATAATGGGGTGTTTCGGATGATAAACTACGGAATATTTTTGGGAACAGGAATTTTAATGTCACCCATTTATATATGCCACAAGTAGTATCTAATTTGCATATAAAATATAGTGCAAAATATGGTCAATTTAGCATAGTAGATCTCCCATAATCCCTTTCCAAACCATTCTCCTGGTCTGCACTGATGTGGAGCAAGTACTCTATAATAGCAGCTGTCTGCAGAGGATATTGGTTTGTTTTAATTTCACTTCATGTCACAAATCTTCATCTTCATCTTCCTTGATCTTCTAAGGTAGTCCTAGAGACAGTCTTTATTTGCATATTCTTTTCCCAGAGTTTTCAGTAGAGGAATCCTATCAGTCTGCACAGGCCGGCAAATGTGATCTCTTCAAGGATCTATGTGCCTAGATGTGTGGGTTTGTCTGTTGGGGTGTGTCTCTACACAGTCTGACTCTGGCCAATCATTTTTGATTGAATAGAGACACACCCCTTTGACAATGAAGAATGGTAACACCTATCCATCATTTTATTTATAAATATTCCAAAAAGTAAAGCACAATGCACCGGCATAGATATAATAGATGTTACATGGGGAATAGAGGACATTTACTAAATCAGATAAATAATTTCAACTTTTATTTTCTCAAGAATTTCTTAATTATAGCAAGAATTGGTAACAAAAATCTGTACAGCAGCTCAGTATCCTCACAACCACTCATTGGGGGCATTTATCATGCCTTGTATGGATATAAGCCATGAAAAAGTGGCAAATCTTGGCACAGAGACAGGCAACTGTGACCCTCAAAACCATTTTTTTGAAAATTGGGTGTAGCAAGATTGGGCAGAGGGTGGACTGAGGCTATAGATCTTGGCACAGGTCGTAGTTGAAATCAATGCCAGGCCTCCACCTCTTAGTATGCCTATCATGTTGGTCACCAGTGCAGAGATTATTATGACTGGAACACAATGGGGGACATTTATCATAGTTTTTTCTTTCTTTGGTGAACTTTAGAGACATTTGGCAGCTCTCTTTTGCACCTTACATATGATCATGTCTTTTTACCTGTGATACATGTTCAGTTTTTCCTATCCTGGCAGGCACACATTTTGGCTTCTTTTTGAGACTTTTTGTTGCAATTGTCTCAAATCCACATGGACACAAACCATGTGAGGGGATTATATACAGGAGAGGACACAAGCCACGTGAAGGGGTTATATACAGGAGAGGACAAAAACCATGTGAGGGGATTATATACAGGAGAGGACACAAGCCACGTGAGGGGGTTATATACAGGAGAGGATACAAGCCATGTGAGGGGGTTATATATAGGAGAGGATATAAGCCATGTGAGGGGTTATATACAGGAGAGGACACAAGCCATGTGAGGATGTCATATACAGGAGAGGACACAAGCCATGTGAGGGGGTTATATATAGGAGAGGATACAAGCCATGTGAGAGGGTTATATACAGGAGAGGACACAAGCCATGTGAGGGGTTATATACAGGAGAGGACACAAGCCATGTGAGGGGTTATATACAGGAGAGGACACAAGCCATGTGAGGAGGTTATATACAGGAGAGGATACAAGCCATGTGAGGGGTTATATACAGGAGAGGACACAAGCCACGTGAGGGGGTTATACACAGGAGAGGACACAAGCCATGTGAGGAGGTTATATACAGGAGAGGATACAAGTCATGTGAGCGGTTATATACAGGAGATGATACAAGCCATGTGAGGGGGTTATATACAGGAGAGGACACAAGCCATGTGAGGGGGTTATATACAGGAGAGGATACAAGCCATGTGAGGGGGTTATATACAGGAGAGGATACAAGCCATGTGAGGGGTTATATGCAGGAGTGGACACAAGCCATGTGAGGGGATTATATACAGGAGAGGATACAAGCCATGTGAGGGGGTTATATACAAGAGTGGATACAAGCCATGTTAGGGGTTATATACAGGATAGGACACAAGCCATGTGAGGGGTTATATACAGGAGAGGATATAAGCCATGTGAGGGAGTTATATACAGGAGAGGATATAAGCCATGTGAGGGGTTATAAACAGGAGAGGATACAAGCCATGTGAGGGGTTATAAACAGGAGAGGATACACGCCATGTGAGGAGGTTATATGCAGGAGAGGATACAAGTCATGTGAGCGATTATATACAGGAGATGATACAAGCCATGTGAGGGGGTTATATACAGGAGAGGACACAAGCCACGTGAGGGGGTTATATACAGGAGAGGATACAAGCCATGTGAGGGGTTATATACAGGAGATGATACAAGCCATGTGAGGGGGTTATATACAGGAGAGGACTATTTCTTAGTTAATTTTCCAAAAGTGGAAACCGAATGCACAAGTCATAAGGGTGTACCTAAGGACAATGCAGCCATATACGAGCGAGTAAAGTATTGATAAATAACTAGTTGAATATCTGACAGCTGCTATAGAAACTGCAGGGCTGTTATGTTTCATTGTCCTTATACAAAAATACAAAAAAAGACACAGAAAACTAAGAAATCACTCAACTTTGAAAAGGTTCTAGATCGGCATTTTTTGTAGCAATTGATGCCTTCTTTTATTTTCTCAAGAATTTCTTAATTATAGCAAGAATTGGTAACAAAAATCTGTACAGCAGCTCAGTATCCTCACAACCACTCATTGGGGGCATTTATCATGCCTTGTATGGATATAAGCCATGAAAACGTGGCAAATCTTGGCACAGAGACAGGCAACTGTGACCCTCAAAACCATTTTTTTGAAAATTGGGTGTAGCAAGATTGGGCAGAGGGTGGACTGAGGCTATAGATCTTGGCACAGGTCGTAGTTGAAATCAGTGCCAGGCCTCCACCTCTTAGTATGCCTATCATGTTGGTCACCAGTGCAGAGATTATTATGACTGGAACACAATGGGGGACATTTATCATAGTTTTTTCTTTCTTTGGTGAACTTTAGAGACATTTGGCAGCTCTCTTTTGCACCTTACATATGATCATGTCTTTTTACCTGTGATACATGTTCAGTTTTTCCTATCCTGGCAGGCACACATTTTGGCTTCTTTTTGAGACTTTTTGTTGCAATTGTCTCAAATCCACATGGACACAAACCATGTGAGGGGATTATATACAGGAGAGGACACAAGCCACGTGAAGGGGTTATATACAGGAGAGGACAAAAACCATGTGAGGGGATTATATACAGGAGAGGACACAAGCCACGTGAGGGGGTTATATACAGGAGAGGATACAAGCCATGTGAGGGGGTTATATATAGGAGAGGATATAAGCCATGTGAGGGGTTATATACAGGAGAGGACACAAGCCATGTGAGGATGTCATATACAGGAGAGGACACAAGCCATGTGAGGGGGTTATATATAGGAGAGGATACAAGCCATGTGAGAGGGTTATATACAGGAGAGGACACAAGCCATGTGAGGGGTTATATACAGGAGAGGACACAAGCCATGTGAGGGGTTATATACAGGAGAGGACACAAGCCATGTGAGGAGGTTATATACAGGAGAGGATACAAGCCATGTGAGGGGTTATATACAGGAGAGGACACAAGCCACGTGAGGGGGTTATACACAGGAGAGGACACAAGCCATGTGAGGAGGTTATATACAGGAGAGGATACAAGTCATGTGAGCGGTTATATACAGGAGATGATACAAGCCATGTGAGGGGGTTATATACAGGAGAGGACACAAGCCATGTGAGGGGGTTATATACAGGAGAGGATACAAGCCATGTGAGGGGGTTATATACAGGAGAGGATACAAGCCATGTGAGGGGTTATATGCAGGAGTGGACACAAGCCATGTGAGGGGATTATATACAGGAGAGGATACAAGCCATGTGAGGGGGTTATATACAAGAGTGGATACAAGCCATGTTAGGGGTTATATACAGGATAGGACACAAGCCATGTGAGGGGTTATATACAGGAGAGGATATAAGCCATGTGAGGGAGTTATATACAGGAGAGGATATAAGCCATGTGAGGGGTTATAAACAGGAGAGGATACAAGCCATGTGAGGGGTTATAAACAGGAGAGGATACACGCCATGTGAGGAGGTTATATGCAGGAGAGGATACAAGTCATGTGAGCGATTATATACAGGAGATGATACAAGCCATGTGAGGGGGTTATATACAGGAGAGGACACAAGCCACGTGAGGGGGTTATATACAGGAGAGGATACAAGCCATGTGAGGGGTTATATACAGGAGATGATACAAGCCATGTGAGGGGGTTATATACAGGAGAGGACTATTTCTTAGTTAATTTTCCAAAAGTGGAAACCGAATGCACAAGTCATAAGGGTGTACCTAAGGACAATGCAGCCATATACGAGCGAGTAAAGTATTGATAAATAACTAGTTGAATATCTGACAGCTGCTATAGAAACTGCAGGGCTGTTATGTTTCATTGTCCTTATACAAAAATACAAAAAAAGACACAGAAAACTAAGAAATCACTCAACTTTGAAAAGGTTCTAGATCGGCATTTTTTGTAGCAATTGATGCCTTCTTTTATTTTCTCAAGAATTTCTTAATTATAGCAAGAATTGGTAACAAAAATCTGTACAGCAGCTCAGTATCCTCACAACCACTCATTGGGGGCATTTATCATGCCTTGTATGGATATAAGCCATGAAAACGTGGCAAATCTTGGCACAGAGACAGGCAACTGTGACCCTCAAAACCATTTTTTTGAAAATTGGGTGTAGCAAGATTGGGCAGAGGGTGGACTGAGGCTATAGATCTTGGCACAGGTCGTAGTTGAAATCAGTGCCAGGCCTCCACCTCTTAGTATGCCTATCATGTTGGTCACCAGTGCAGAGATTATTATGACTGGAACACAATGGGGGACATTTATCATAGTTTTTTCTTTCTTTGGTGAACTTTAGAGACCTTTGGCAGCTCTCTTTTGCACCTTACGTATGATCATGTCTTTTTACCTGTGATACATGTTCAGTTTTTCCTATCCTGGCAGGCACATATTTTGGCTTCTTTTTGAGACTTTTTGTTGCAATTGTCTCAAATCCACATGGACACAAACCATGTGAGGGGATTATATACAGGAGAGGACACAAGCCACGTGAAGGGGTTATATACAGTAGAGGACACAAACCATGTGAGGGGATTATATACAGGAGAAAACACAAACCACGTGAGGGGGTTATATACAGGAGAGGATACAAGCCATGTGAGGGGGTTATATATAGGAGAGGATATAAGCCATGTGAGGGGTTATATACAGGAGAGGACACAAGCCATGTGAGGATGTCATATACAGGAGAGGACACAAGCCATGTGAGGGGGTTATATATAGGAGAGGATACAAGCCATGTGAGGGGTTATATACAGGAGAGGATACAAGCCATGTGATGGGGTTATATACAGGAGAGGACACAAGCCATGTGAGGGGTTATATACAGGAGAGGATACAAGCCATGTGAGGGGGTTATATACAGGAGAGGACACAAGCCACGTGAGGGGGTTATATACAGGAGAGGACACAAGCCATGTGATGAAGTTATATGCAGGAGTGGACACAAGCCATGTGAGGGGTTATATACAGGAGAGGATACAAGCCATGTGATGGGGTTATATACAGAAGAGGATACAAGTCATGTGAGGGGTTATATAAAGGAGAGGACACAAGCCATGTGAGGGGGTTATATACATGAGAGGATACAAGCCATGTGAGAGGGTTATATACAAGAGAGGACACAAGCCATGTGAGGGGTTATATACAGGAGAGGACACAAGCCATGTGAGGAGGTTATATACAGGAGAGGATACAAGCCATGTGAGGAGGTTATATACAGGAGAGGATACAAGCCATGTGATGGGGTTATATACAGAAGAGGATACAAGTCATGTGAGGGGTTATATACAGGAGAGGAAACAAGCCATGTGAGGGGGTTATATACATGAGAGGATACAAGCCATGTGAGGGGTTATATACAGGAGAGGATACAAGCCATGTGAGAGGGTTATATACAGGAGAGGACACAAGCCATGTGAGGGGTTATATACAGGAGAGGACACAAGCCATGTGAGGAGCTTATATACAGGAGAGGATACAAGCCATGTGAGGGGTTATATACAGGAGAGGACACAAGCCACGTGAGGGGGTTATACACAGGAGAGGACACAAGCCATGTGAGGAGGTTATATACAGGAAAGGATACAAGTCATGTGAGCGGTTATATACAGGAGATGATACAAGCCATGTGAGGGGGTTATATACAGGAGAGGACACAAGCCATGTGAGGGGGTTATATACAGGAGAGGATGCAAGCCATGTGAGGGGGTTATATACAGGAGAGGATACAAGCCATGTAAGGGGGTTATATACAGGAGAGGATACAAGCCATGTGAGGGGGTTATATACAGGATTGGATACAAGCCATGTGAGGGGGTTATATAGAGGAGATGATAAAAGCCATGTGAGGGGGTTATATACAGGAGAGGACACAAGCCATGTGAGGGCGTTATATACAGGAGAGGATACAAGCCATGTGAGGGGTTATATGCAGGAGTGGACACAAGCCATGTGAGGGGATTATATACAGGAGAGGATACAAGCCATGTGAGAGGGTTATATACAAGAGTGGATACAAGCCATGTTAGGGGTTAAATACAGGATAGGACATAAGCCATGTGAGGGGTTATATACAGGAGAGGATACAAGCCATGTGAGGGGTTATATACAGGAGAGGATACACGCCATGTGAGGAGGTTATATGCAGGAGAGGATACAAGCCATGTGAGGGGTTATATACAGGAGATGATACAAGCCATGTGAGGGGGTTATATACAGGAGAGGACACAAGCCATGTGAGGGGTTATATACAGGAGAGGATACACGCTATTTGAGGGGGTTTTATGCAGGAGAGGACACAAGCCATGTGAGGGGGTTATATACAGGAGAGGACACAAGCCATGTGAGGGGGTTATATACAGGAGAGAATACAAGCCATGTGAGGGGTTATGTACAGGAGAGGATACAAGCCATGTGAGGGGTTATATACAGGAGAAGATACATGCCATGTGAGGTGTTATACACAGGAGAGGACACAAGCCACGTGAGGGGTTATATACAGGAGAGGACACAAGCCACGTGAGGGGGTTATATACAGGAGAGGACACAAGCCACAGGAGAGGGTTATATACAGGAGAGGATACAAGCCATGTGAGGGGGTTATATACAGGAGAGGATACAAGCCATGTGAGGGGTTATATACAGAAGAGGATACATGCCATGTGAGGGGTTATACACGGGAGAGGTGGTTATATATAGCAGTGGACAGTACTGTAAACTGAAAACCATATGCAAAGAGCCTGTCTCCAGAAAGATGGTTAATGCCTCTGTAGCGCTACATATAGCGCTATATAAGTCTTACCATGTTAAAAGCTGTTTCTGTTGAATCACCAGCACAGCATAGAATGCTGGTTATTTTCCTAAATTATTACCATGTTTCCCCGATTATAAGACACCCCCAAGCCGGTCAAAGGGTGGGCGGGAGCTTGATGCCGGCATGTGCAGCGTGTGATTGGACCAGCGGCTCCTTCACGATGAAGAAGAAGCCACACCTCTACCCAGCACCACAGAGGAATTGATCCCATTGACATTACGGTTCCAGGTACTGTAATTCTGTGGGAGATGTGTGGGATACTGTATGGCGCTGTAACCCTATGGGAGATGTGTGGGATACTGTATGGTGCTGTAACCCTATGGGAGATGTGTGGGATACTGTATGGGGCTGTAACCCTATGGGAGATGTGTGGGATACTGTATGGGGCTGTAACTCTATGGGAGATGTGTGGGATACTGTATGGGGCTGTAACCCTATGGGAGATGTGTGGGATACTGTATGGGGCTGTAACCCTATGGGAGATGTGTGGGATACTGTATGGTGCTGTAACCCTATGGGAGATGTGTGGGATACTGTATGGTGCTGTAACCCTTTGGGAGATGTATGGGATACTGTATGGTGTTGTAACTATATGGGAGATGTGTGGGATACTGTATGGTGCTGTAACCCTATGGGAGATGTGTGGGATACTGTATGGGGCTGTAACCCTATGGGAGATGTGTGGGATACTGTATGGTGCTGTAACCCTATGGGAGATGTGTGGGATACTGTATGGGGCTGTAACTCTATGGGAGATGTGTGGGATACTGTATGGTGCTGTAACCCTATGGGAGATGTGTGGGATACTGTATGGGGCTGTAACCCTATGGGAGATGTGTGGGATACTGTATGGTGCTGTAACCCTATGGGAGATGTGTGGGATACTGTATGGGGCTGTAACCCTATGGGAGATGTGTGGGATACTGTATGGTGCTGTAACCCTATGGGAGATGTGTGGGATACTGTATGGGGCTGTAACCCTATGGGAGATGTGTGGGATACTGTATGGGGCTGTAACTCTATGGGAGATGTGTGGGATACTGTATGGTGCTGTAACCCTATGGGAGATGTGTGGGATACTGTATGGTGCTGTAACCCTATGGGAGATGTGTGGGATACTGTATGGTGCGGTAACCCTATGGGAGATGTGTGGGATACTGTATGGTGCTGTAACCCTATGGGAGATGTGTGGGATACTGTATGGTGCTGTAACCCTATGGGAGATGTGTGGGATACTGTATGGGGCTGCAACCCTATGGGAGATGTGTGGGCAGGGGCGTAACTACAGCGGTAGCAGCCATAGCAGCCGCTATGGGGCCCGCAGTGTCAGGGGGCCCTGTCATCTGACCTGACACAATAAAGAATGGAGGATGTGCACCATTATAACTATATTGTACTGCACATTGTCCAGCATAATATGTATATAACATATACTGTGATGTATATATGCAGTATCTGTGATGTGTATATGGTGTTTGTATACACTGTATGTGAGTATGTTGCATATGGCACTGTATGTGTGTGTATATGCTGTGTGTGCACATGAGTGTATTTATATGTGATTGTAACTCGCAAGCGTGAGTATACTAATATGTATATTTTTTAAGTGGGAAGGGGGGCCCCATGCAGTAGCCTGCTAGGGGGCCCTGTCTCTCCTAGTTACGCAACTGTGTGTGGGATACTGTATGGTGCTGTAACCCTATGGGAGATGTGTGGGATACTGTATGGTGCTGTAACCCTATGGGAGATGTGTGGGATACTGTATGGGGCTGTAACCCTATGGGAGATGTGTGGGATACTGTATGGTGCTGTAACCCTATTGGAGATGTGTGGGATACTGTATGGGGCTGTAACCCTATGGGAGATGTGTGGGATACTGTATGGTGCTGTAACCCTATGGGAGATGTGTGGGATACTGTATGGGGCTGTAACCCTATGGGAGATGTGTGGGATACTGTATGGTGCTGTAACCCTATGGGAGATGTGTGGGATACTGTATGGGGCTGTAACCCTATGGGAGATGTGTGGGATACTGTATGGGGCTGTAACCCTATGGGAGATGTGTGGGATACTGTATGGGGCTGTAACCATATGGAAGGCTGTGTGGGATACTGTATGGGGCTGTAACCCTGTATAAAACTGTTCAGATTGTTAATTGTTTAATAAAATGTTAATTTTATGGTTAAAACAAAAACTGACATTTTTTTTTCCAATATAAGACATACCCCAAAAGTAAGACATAGTGGGACTTTTGAGGGTAAAAAGAATGTAAGACACCGGGGGTCATTTACTAAGGGCCCGATTCGAGTTTTTGCGACGTGATACCCGAATTTTTCCGTTTTGCGCCGATTTTCCCTGTATTGCCCCGGGATTTCGCCGCACGCGATAGGATTGTGGCGCAACGGCGCCGTCATGCATGCGACGGAAATTGGGGGCGTGGCCATTAAAAAACCCAACGGATTCGAAAAAACCGCCACATTTAAAAAAAAAAAAGTGTCGCTTACCTTCATCCAGGATGGCTTGGTGAACTCCAGTGCGTTCCGATGCTCTTCAGCGCAGCAGCGTCACCTGGTGGACGTCGGAGGAACTGCCTTAGTGAATCCCGGCCGGACCCGAATCCACCGCAGAGAACGCACCGCTGGATCGCGAATAGCCCAGGTAAGTAAATCTGCCCCATTGTCTTACTTTCAGGGAAACACGGTATCATTGCTCATTTCCTGTTACATTTCATAAATCAGTTGAATCTCCTAAATCAGAATCAGTGCTTAGACAGTGTCATCTCATCCAGCCAACCAGTGACTGGTTCTTCACTGATGAGAGACAAAAATCCTGAAACAGCTGATGGTCTAAACCATCCATGGAAAGAAATACTCGTCCAATGACTGTAGCACTGTCCAGGAGTTGATTTACCAGAACATAGTCGGTGGATAGTTTTTTTTCTGTGGTTTTTTTACAACAAATGTAAGGTCTGGGTTTGTCAAAGAATGGTTGTTCTTTGTATTATTATATATCATTTCTGTATTAATATTCTACGTTTTTTCCAAAACTCTACATACTGTCAACCAAGAAGAACCTTCAATATCAGTCTTGGACCAACCAGCACATATGCTTTGCCATATGCAAATATCCTTTGTGTCCAAACTTTTTTGTATCATTTTTTTTTCACCCTTCATCAGCCTTATGGGAGGGGATTTTTTGCCTTCTTCTGGATCAAAACTATTGAATTATAGATGGGAGTTGATAGACCTGGGTCTTCATTCAACCTAATCTACTTTGATCTACTATGAAATTATTTAATTTAATCAATTCAACCGACAATAAGATTTCTTTTCCTACACCATACACTAAAATATATGTAATATATTTTAATATTTTTATGTAGTTATGAATCTCTTCTGTATTCCAACAACCGATGACATTAATCCATGACCCCATCCCATCGGATAACTTATATATTTATAAAGCACTTGTTTAATACCCATCGAACGTTAAAACACTAAGGCTAATAGGCCAGCCTAGAACGGAAAAAAAGCAACCAAGTGTGAGTGCGAAACGCGTCGCTACGTGCAACAAAGTTCATCCATCTTCTCCAGCTCAGAAGTCACTTACGGTTACAATGTATTTTGAATGTTTGTGTTTATTAACGACGACATATCTCTGCCAATTCCTATATATATTTATTAAAAAAAAGTACCGCCAGCGAGTGAGCGTCTCCTGAGCACGGCACATATCTCTCAGCATCACCCCGGGCAACACATTTTTCAATAATACACTATGCACATAAGTAAATACCAGAAGAAGCAGCACAGATGAACCCATTAAAAAGATGCAGTAAGCTGTGATCTGAACGAGCTTTCTGTTACGTACCTAATTATCTGTGTTTAGATTTGTTTATAGAGCTATGGAGATGAAATTTTTTTTTCCCCGTTTTTTTTCCTTTTTTTTTTTTTTTTTTTTTTTACATCCAGATGTGACATTTCATTTCTGTCACTTACTTATCTGGCAGAACTCAACTCCGCTTTTCAAGTTCTTTTTTTTTTTCTGCTTTTATCACATTGCTTCCCCCAAAATACCTCGTGTGTTTTCATGAGATGTCGCTCGTTGAGAAAACATGTCAAACTCAAAAAGCACAAATCTTACCAATGGAGTGGGGAACAAAACCCGCTAACAACTGTTACTAAAGACGATCCCTGGAAACCAACCTACATGAAATTCTGAAATGCTGCGAAAATGAATATTAATTATTATCAACATCTTGGTGGAGACGTCGTCCTGATATAGTTCTGGTCACGCCGGAGAGAGCGCTCGTCTTTCCCACATCCATTGTTTTTATCATTAGTGGATCGGATACAATAACCATAGATGGATCTCTCCACGTCTATAGTCTTCGAGGCTTAGTTTAATGAAGAGTAAAGGGGGGGGTGTCTAAGGATGGGGTCACCCATGCAAACATCTAATGGGGTAATTGAATATATTACACGGCAATCTATCTCACTTCATTCCTAATCACAGCAGCTGGAGATTTTGTTGTGGATCATATTAAGCTGTCCCCAGAGTCTTCATAGACCTAAAATGTAGATGTCTAATCCTGTAGAGAACACGATCTCTTCTTAAATGAAGAGAAGAGTTTCTTAAGAAATTAAGATGCTGCAGCTGGATTCTTCCATATCTGAATCGTATGCTACTAAGTGACACGTTTAAGGGATCAGTCCCTCATTAGTCAGATAACCCAAAGTTAAAGGGTAATTCCTTTCTAATACCACAGCGTGTTCATCTTAATGTTTTGCTGATAGTTTATCGTGTCGCTGATGACCCCTTTAAGGGTCTAAGATTACGGTAGTTCCCAAGGATGAGTGAATGCTGGACGAACATGGCCACCTGCGCAGATGAATAAAAGAGGAATATGACGTAAAAGACTCAGTTAGAATGAGAATAAGGTATATTTGTTGAAAAGCGAAGACATTACATTAAACTTTAAGGTTGATCTGATCTGTGGTTGGCATGTTACAGAGCAGGTGGAGCTGATTGTACATAGTGTCCTATCTGCAGGCCATGTCTTATAGAGCAGGAGGAGCTGAGCAGATTGTACATGGTGTCCTATCTGCAGGCCGCATGTTATAGAGCAGGAGAAGTTGAGAAGACTGTACATTGTGTTATATCTAGAGGCAGTATGATACAGAGCATCAGGAGCTGGGGAGATCATACAAAGTGTCCTATGTGCAGACCACATGTTATAGAGCAGGAGGAGCTGAGCAGATTGCACATAGTGTCCTATCAGCTGACATTATATTATGATGCAGGGAGACGTGAGTCATTTTTACATAGTGTCCTATCTGCATTCTGCATGTTATAGAGGAGGAGGAGCTGGGCAGATTGTACATAGTGTCCTACAGCAAGTTATAGAGCAGGTGAAGTTGAGAAGACTGTACATTGTGTTACATCTAGAGGCAGCATTGTACAGAGCTTTAGGAGCTGAGAAGATCATATAAAGTGTCCTATCTGCAGACGACATGTAACAGAGCAGAAGGAACTGAGCAGATTGTCGAGCTGCCTGTCCTATCTGCAGGCAGCATGTTATAGAGCAGAAGGAGCTGAGCAGAATTTGCATAGTGCCCTATTCACAGGTAGCATATTATAGAGTAGGAGGTGCTGAGAAGATATTATATACTATCCTATCTGCTGGAAGAATGTTATATAGTAGGAGGAGGTAAGTAGGTTGTCATATGTCCTATTTGCAGGTATCATTTTAGCAGGAGACGCTAACACTTTCTTCACTGAACGCTCAGTATCAATCGACTCATAACTCCTGCTCTACAACAAGCTGCCTGCGGATGGCCTGACACACTGGCCCACATTTATCAGAACTAGGTGCAGTCTGTACTATGTGCAGTTTGCCTTTGCCAAATGCGGCAGATTCATTAAAACTGGCACTCGTTCTTCATGAATCTGGCACCGCTTGTACAATTTTTTTTGGTGCACTTTGCTCATGCTGCAAAATTGCGGCGCATGTCAGTAACAAATGTGGCGCAAACTCCAACTAAGCAGTAACAGCCACTTTAGGTGCACATGTTATCTGCCTTGTCAGACACAGAGCAGCCGCAAAACAAAACTGGCGCAGACACTTTAAAAACTGCATCAAAGCCGCATTGTGTGAATGTAGCCTTAATGGATTGATGAACGTGATGTCCTCATGGGAATGTAGCCAAATGTCATCAATGGGGGAGTCTGCGGGAGGCAGAAGACAGAAGTCACCAAAAGAAAAGGAACTACACGAAATAAGTGAAAAATATATAAGGAGGGACAGGACTGTCATCCAGATAAAGATCAGGTTCAAGAGACTGGAACAGAAGAACAATGGGCAAGCACAAGGGGCAGAGTTATCACTCGGCAGACATCTTGCTTCAAATTTAAAGCGTCTTTTGTGTATTTTGTCTGCGCCATCATCTCTATTAACTGAAACATCTAAGGATAAACACAGGAGATCAAAGTGATCTCCAATCTCGGGAATTGCCATGAGAGTCCAGATGTTGATCTCCCATATTGAGGATTTTTGTATGTGATAAAAACATCAGGAATTTTACGTGTCTTGTAGTCATGTAGAGTATTTAAATAATTTCCAGAAATTACTTTTCATGGAGATTTCTAGGGAGAAACTTTCAATTAATAATTAATAAGGGGCTGACACCAAGGCCCAATACTGATCAGCTGCTCTCTACAAGGTGCTTGTAGTGACTCGGTACCATCACTAGCAATGGCTTCCATTGTAGATGAGCCACATCTGTAGTTGCCACGACAGGCCACTGAAGGGATACTGAGCTCCTGTGGCATATTTATCAGGACCTCTGCGCTTATTGCTAGCTTTTGCGATTATTTGCCCCGATCCGCTACCATCGCGCTAGTAGGGTGTGAAGGGACGTGAGGGGGGGGGAGGGCTCGCCGGCTGGGAGTGGGCCGGCGCGGGGCGTTACTGTCCCTGCGCCTGCGCACTCGCTGCTGCCGGCGACTTTTCATACGTGAAAAGTCGCCGGCTGCGTTTTCTTTCTATCCCAGGCCCTGCCTGGCGGAAGCCTCGTGATGTATGGGGATACGAGCGCCAGCGTATGATAAATATCCCTCTCTGACTCTATGTGCTCTCTTAAAGTAGTGCCAAACATCTTATCATTGTATCATATCAACCAGATGCCCCCTCTTCCCGAAAAAAGGCATTGATGATCTATTCTACGCATAGGTCATAATTTTAGATTTTAAAAAAGTTCAAACATAATTTACCTGGCCAAAATTAGTTTTAGCAATGTTGTAGGGAGCCTCTGCCAAAAATTCCAATGATACCTATATCATACTGCTGACTTCGTCCTAGCCTGAGATCCAGCCTGATATATCTATCATTCCTTTTTGTAAAATTCTCTTCAGCTTCTGCTGAACTAGGCGGATTCTTCCTGGTTGTGACATTAACAAAGGGCAATTAGGCCAGAGCAGCTTTCCCTCACTTCCCATAATGCTGAGTTTTGCTCTCTTGTACTAACAGCTCAGCCAAACAGGACACAGAATCACCTCCTCAGTGTTACTGCTGTACAAAAAAGATGTTATCCTAACCTAACAGATACATTCAGTTTTCAGTTTTATATCCTCACATCCCTACTAATAATATTACAGTTACAGGGACCTATACACACAGATTATTACACACACTACAAATACATCAATACACCATTACACATAGACCTAGACAGGCAGTCCTCGGGTTACGTACAAGATAGGTTCCATAGGTTTGTTCTTAAGTTGACTTTGTATGTAAGTCAAAACAGTATATTTTATAATTGTAGATCCAGACAATTTTTTATTTTTTTGCTCCAGTGACAATTGGAGTTTCAAAAATTTTTTCTTTTATGAGACCAAGAATTATCAATAAAACGTTATTACAGACTCCCAGACTGATCAGCTGTAAAGCATCCAGAGAGATTCACCAGAGGTCACAGGGGACAGAGGGGTCTGTCTTTAACTAGGGGTCGTCTGTAAGTCAGGTATCCTTAAGTAGGGGACCACCTGTACTCTAATACAGCCTTATGACTATTCACTCTACCTGCTTAGATGGATATGTCAGTCAGGGTGTTCAACAGATGCTATCACTCCGCTCAGTGATTTTTTTTTCATGGCTTTTACGCCAGAAAACCCCATGTACTGTACAAGTCATGATAAATTCTGCCCATTAATTTTGAATGTTTTTTGTTTTATTAATTTTTTTTTAAATTGTGTGCTTTTGGTGAATGCACCAATGTTACCATTCAGTACCTTTATTTCACTGGTTTGTAACCAAATTTACAATAATAATTTTTATTTTACACACATTTGGGGCTTATATTTTTTTTATAAGTTAGATTTTTATTATTTTAGAAAATAACTTATAGTACAGGTAATGCTCATCACATGTCACAAACCAAAAAGATTGCCACGCAGATCATTCCCATTTAAAGATGACCTATCGTTTTAATTTGGAACCCTAAACCAACTACAGGTCCTTATGGACCCAAAAGTTTAGGGTCCCAAATCCTTAAGTCTTTACCTGCCTTAAAAAAAATAATAAACTTTTATACTCACATCGGAAGATCCCAAGCTGGTGCCTCCTCTCATGATGCGGTGAGTGAAGGTAGGATAATGCCCCAGCTTTACTGTGCATGTGCTGTACCAACTTGCACTTACCGAATCGCGCAGCCGCTGAAGGGAGTGAGGGATAAGGGATGAGCAGTGTCGGACTGGCCCACCAGAGTACCAGAGGATCCTCCGGTGGGCCCTGGCTCAACCCAATACAGAACCCTAGAATTCCATCAGAAAACACCACAATTTGGAGGCAGCTACAGTATATTTCCTAGGGAATAATGAAAAGTGGGCCCCCAAATTGATTTTTTCTGGTGGGCCTAAGGAAACCCAGTCCGACACTGGGGATGAGATAAGTATAAAGTTATTTAATATGATCGTTAAAAATACCAAATGGCATTTTGGGACACTAAACCACCAATTTGTAAGGACCTGTTGTTGGTTTAGTGTCCCAAATCACATTGACTGGTTCCCTTTTGGGCGCTTAAAATTTTTTTCAGCTTTTTGGCTTGAAAGCAATAAATTTTGCTTTTATTTTAATTTCTTTATCTGTGTTTTTGGCAATGGTATGGACACATCATTATTGACACTGGTCAATGTACAACTTGCGCTTTATTTTTTGTTTAGTAATTTTTTAATGACTTATATTATGCAGTACAATTTATTCTTTTTGTTTTCAGGTGTCAGCAGTCTTAGCTTGAATTATCTGTGTCTTATATTTAGCTCTATAACACACTAATGCCCAATAATGGGTTTACTCGCTATCTCCCATACATTGACTTTCCCTTTTTAGATGTAAATCTGCTATGTTTGGTAGAAAATGCAATTTAATACGAGAAATCTGACATTCCTTCCTCTTCCAGTTCTATTCCTGGCTTTGGTTGAACTGATGGAGCAGACATCTTGTGGTGTCGTACATAGAGCTAATATTTTTAGTAAAACTGTCACTTTGAAAAGGAAATGGTGCTTTGATTTTCCTGTTCGTTTGTCATGACAATAAGAAAGAAAGGAAGAAGCATCCTGTTTATAGAATGGCTTGTATTTGCTGGGTCTCTAGGGTGTGTTTGCGCGAAGAATAAGCGTATTAATTTTAGATTAAGACTAATCCCGCTCTGCTCGCACAAGAGCTGTCTATAATATTGTCTGATTACAATCACTTGTTTTCAACCAAGGGTAATTTTCTCCCATTTGAAGCCATGCGAGTGGCCTTTTGTTTTGTTTTTCAGGAGAACCATAATCTACAGACTCTGGATGATTTCTCTTATCATCAGATGATGTTAATAGGTGTTGCTCATTAAAATAAAGAGAACCGAGTTAAAATTGATGATTTACATAGATTTCATTTCCGCTGCTCCCCTGACCAATTTGACTTCAATTTTGTTGAAATCCATCCACCCGTTCAAAAGATACGACCCAGGAAGTTAACATGTCAGTTAGCCAGTTTAGGCATACTAACCAAGGGGGCGGTAACCAAGGGGGCATACTAACCAAGGGGACAGTAACCAAGGGGGCATACTAACCAAGGGGGTGGGAACAAGGGGGCATACTAACCAAGGGGGGCGGTAACCAAGGGGGCATACTAACCAAGGGGGCGGGAACCAAGGGGGCATACTAACCAAGGGGGCGGGAACCAAGGGGGCATACTAACCAAGGGGGCGGTAACCAAGGGGCATAATAACCAAGGGGGCAGTAACCAAGGGGGCATACTTACCAAGGGGGCGGGAACCAAGGGGGCATACTAACCAAGGAGGTGGGAACCAACGAGGCATACTAACCAAGGGGGCGGTAACCAAGGGGGCATACTCACCAAGGGGGTGGTCACCTTTTATTTTCATACAACTTACCAAGACACACCCCCAGAGAAAATTAAAGTTTACCACCCCCAGGGTAATTTGAAATCCTCCTAAGGATACATATCACACAGTTATGTTCTTTGTCTACTGAATAGCAGAGCCATGAAAATTTGTAGCTGAATTTGTAGCCTCGTTGGGTCTGGGATCCCCTACAAGTAACACTCCAGTCAGTGCTGACACTAATCATGGGTGTGAACTAGCAAATTTGACTCTAACGAAGGTCAGAGTCGGGTCCAGCGTACCTAAACCGGCAAAGTTTGGGTCTGCTCGACACTACCACTGAATACCTTGAGTATTTTTTCCACTTGGTTCTTAGTGTCGTTATCTAACCTGGTTTATTTAACATACCGTTCACATTGTCTTAATCCTAATATCCATGCACCATGAACATTAACCATATGCCAGAGAGTTACCCAACGACACTGTGGTCATGATAAGCAAGACCCTATTGGGATTTTGGCACCCTTTTTCCTAACTGGGGCACCATTTCCATTATTTTCTCATTATACCCTTGCAATAGACACAGTTGTCTAATGGGCATAGGCTCTTTCTATATAGACCTTATCGTAGAAATACAATGGAATGTGAAATTTCTACTATGTCCCATCCATGTTATTTATGGAGAGACTACTGTTGTTATTCACTTTTATGATTTTTACAAATATCATGAAAAAGATTTCAGAAAAAACTTCAGAGTAATGGAGCAGACGGAAGCAGTACCAAGAGCGTATTAGCCGAGAAGCGGGACTTGTAGGAGGTTAGACTTGAATGCAACAAATGCAGATCTAGAGGGGGCATAAGGGGATCACAGAGCGCTAGAGAAGTGATTAGGTATATAAATATAAGTAATTATAGGGCGCACTCGCAGAAAATACATGACTCTATATACCATTTCTCCATTTCTCTCAGACACTAAACAGTTTGGCAGCCGATACCCAGCATGACAATTATTAAATCTATGTAACAAAATGTCTCCTACTATATGTTGAACTTGAAATTTTTAGATAGGTGTTAATACCAAATACTAGTAAATCTATAATAAAATTCACACTGGGTTATTATAACATTCCAATGGATTTACATTTCCATAACGCAGTAACCTTATCGCCAGCCTTTATTTTAATGCACTCTTTACACATAGATCTACAATTATCTTCACCCTAAAAGAGTATAATTTCTTAGCAAAAGAATTGGTGAATTGGAAAATGCCGAGGTTTAGTGCAGGATAAGAAGGCAGTGAATCGATTTCATCCTCCGTGTTGTTGCTAACTGCCTGCAGAGGAATGGATTGGGACTTCAGTAAGAGGAGCGCCTGTGGGATTAGACTGCAATACACACAAATCACTGCTAAAGTTACCGCTCCTCTATGGACGCCGTAGAGACTGCACTATTTGCGAAGACGGTAAACTCATTCCAAGATAATGGAGCAGATTTACTTACCTGGACCTGTCGCGATCCCGCGGTGCGTTGTCTGACGAGGATTCGGGTCCGGCACGATTCATGAAGATTATGCGTCCGAGTTCCTGCATGTGTCGCTGCTGCGCCGAGGTCCGCCGGAGTTCACCTTCTTCTACCTGGTGCATGTAAGTGCTTGATCTTGTGACATTTTTTAAATTCTGCGGTTTGTCCGAATCCGTTGGGTTGTCCAACGGCCCGCCCCACGATTTCTGTTGCGTGCAAGCCGGCGCCGATGGGCCAAAATCCGATCGCGTACGCCAAAATCCCGGGGCAATTCGGCGCAAAACGGAAATCATTGGGGAACCCGACGAAAGTGCGTCCAACGGACCCTTAGTAAATGAGCCCCAATTACTCTGCTTCTGATAGAACCGTACCATATGCACTTGCCCCCCAGTAGATAGGTAGTCCCAGTGTCACGGGTGCCCCTGCGATCTAGGTCTCAGATCGCAGGCACACCTGTGACCCTCTCCGTGGCGGCACCCCTTTCCGAGCTCACTCAACCCACCACTTTCCGGCTCCCGTTCCGGCTGGACAGCGCATGCACCGGCACTCGTGAATTTAAAGGGTGGTGCGCCGCTGATTGGCACTGCCCACTTCCTGGGTTCCTATAAAGACCGGGGACTACCAGATAGGTAGCCATAGCACATATCCCCCAGTATATAGGTAGCCACAGCACATGTCCCCAAGTAGATAGGTAGCCACAGCATACGCCCCCAGTATATAGATAGCCACAGCACATACTCCCATTAGATAGGTAGCCCCAGCACATAATCCCAGTTGATAGGTAGCCACAGCACATGCCCCCAACTAGATAGGTAGCCACAGCACATGCCCCCCAGTTGATGGCTGTTCGGCTGTGTATGGGCCGTGTCACCGAACCTGAAAGTAAACGTCGGGTCTGCTCATCTCAATTAGCTCAAAAAACCCTTTAAGTAAACTTCCTTGACTACTGTGCCTATAAGAAAAATCCAGCACTACTTAAATGTGAGATAGATGTTGGGGATTTTCTTTAAAATGTATCTTCACATGTCTCTAAACTAAAAATGGCTGAAGAACACAAGCTGTTCCTCTCTTTATAAATAGGCTAATAATTCATCTCATAATCCATTCCTTTCATGTCAAACCGTTTGAATTTCTTTCTAAATTCAGCCCAATTTTAAATAGGATTAAGTCATCCAAAATGGACTCAAGGGGTTAAACCAACTAAGGGAGAGGGTAATTATTTGTTGAATAACTCCTTTCTACAAAATACTAGAATATTGCCAATATTTCCATTACTGATATTGCATAGGACACCTTAAGAAAAAAAAAACTGTTAATGAGGTCTGGCAAGTCGAAAAAGCATAGGATTATGTGGATGTAATAAGATCTGATTAAAGGGTGTACATGCACTGAAGGGTGTTAGGGGGAAATTCTTTCCACAAAGAGTATAATTAGTGGCTGATATAAAGCACTTGATATGTTCGGTTTAAAGAAAGTGCTTTCACTACACATCTGCTTAACCCCTCCATCACTGGAGAAGTGAAATAGTTAATACAGACTTGGCAGACTCAGATCCAGATCACCCGATTGATTAAAAAAAAAAGAATTTTAAAAAAAAGCTCTAGAAGAAGCATCAAAGTAACTTAGTAACTTCTAAGACTGGCTAATCCTATTGTCAATGTTTGGCACTGTAGTATCTTCGTGTCTACCCTTACATAATCTGTTAGCCTGCTCAAGTACCCATAGACATGAAGATAAAGCTTGTTCACACTTGCATTTACAAGTTACACAATGAGATCCCTGCAGAGGGCTGACAGTTACAGTGTTCCTTTGGGAAAGTTTTCTTCACAATCCTGGATTTTCATCTAGAAAAAGAAATGTGAAGACGTTGTTATTGTGCCTGTCTAATAAAAAAAAGTCCTAATGTAATATCACATCTAAAAGTAAGGGTCATTGAATAACTGTTGACCAATTATTCATCCGACAGCTATCTCTCCTGACTCACCTATACACGTGCACAACCGGCTTGGCCAGTAGTGAAGTATAGTAAATAGACAAAGGCTTACCTCCAAAGAACAAAAAGATTAGACAGTTGATTTCCAACTTGTCCAATTCTAATCTCCCCCAACATTTGCCATTGGAGCAGTTGGGAAGTCCCATATAGTTTAGATGGCTGGCCCAAGCCATTAAATTTGGCAGCTTGGCCAATTTACATCTAATGTATATGGGTATTGGATGAATCCAGCAATTGTCTTCTAAATTAAAGGAAACCTACCACCCCGGATCTACCTATTAAGGTAGATCCGGTGGTAGGTCCTTCTAATGTATGTAAGGATAGCCCTTTTAAGGGCTAATCCTTTAGTTCCCTTTATCTTTTTGAATCTTTAATTGTGGTAATATGCTAATTTACCAAAAAGGCTACTAAGGAGTGGAGCAGCGGAGCTGACGCTACACAGCGCGGCTACTCCAAGCCTCAGCATCCAACTTGATCCTCCAACCCACATATCCTCGTCCGCGAAGCTGGAATTCTGCATTCAGCTGTGTTGTCTCGGGTCCGAAGCCGGAGCTACTGCGCATGCAGAGAACTCCGGCTCCACGGATGACGGCGCACAGCTCCTTGTAGCTGAAGATATCTGGGTAGAAGGGTCAAGGAGGCTACTTAGCAGTGGAGTATCCGCACTGTGTAGCCTCAGCTCCGGTTACTCCATGCCCCAGTAGCCTCTTTGGTAAATTAGCATATTACCACATTTAAAGATTAAAAAATTATCCTTACATACATTAGAGGCACCTACCAACGGATCTACCTATATAGATGGTAGGTTTCCTTTAAGTCAGCTAAATGCTCATTTTTATTGATTACCTCATGTTAGGCCACGTTCACACATGGCATTTGAATTATGTTTTGAAACACAATTCAAGTGCAATGGGGAGGAACTTGGCGCTTTCCACTGAAACACATACAATTGGGAACAAGCACAAGTAAAAAATACAAAACACATGATCCTTGTTCCTGATCACATGCATTTTAGTGGAAATCATACACATTGGGGCACATTTACTTGCCCGGTCCTGTCGCGATCCCGCAGTGCGTTATCCGACAAGGATTCGGGTCTGCCGCAATTCACTAAGCTCGTATGTCCGTATTCCTGCATCCGTCGCTTCCGCGCTGAGGTCCGTCGGAGTTCACCTTTTTCTTCCTGGTGCATGTGAGTGCTTGATCTTGCGACACAAATCCTTTTTAAAATTTCGCGGGTTGTCTGAATTCGTCGGGTTGTCCGTTGGCCTGTCCCCCGATTACTGTCGTGTGCAAGACGGTGCCAATATGCCAAAATCCGTTCGCGTGCTCCAAAATTCTAGGGCAATTTGGCGCAAAACGGAAATCGCCGGGAAACCCGACAAAAATGCATCCGACGGACCCTTAGTAAATGAGCCCCATTGATTTGATACAATACAACTTTATTGATCCTCTGGGGGAAATTCTTTTTGTACGATGTATGATGGAGTCATGCCCCTTTAGTGTTTAGTTTGAATTGTGTTTCAAAATTGCAATTCAAATCCCAATTGTGAATGTGGCAAAGATTTTGAAAGTCAACCATTGGGGAAGTGATTGAAGACCACCATAAAAACAAGATGATTCACCATCCCTTCTGATATCAATGAGTTTGGTCAATAAATATGTATGGCTGACCCATCAGTCTTCCAGATCCTCTAAAACTCTAGGCCAATAACAGACCCCAAGGATCTATCTGACCTTATTCCTACTTGGAGTTTACTTAGAAAACATAGAAGTCTTTTGCAGGTCCCTAGCTTGGAAAATTCCTGCTCTACTGTTAGATTAATCTTCAACTTAAAAAAGTTCAAATGTAATATACTCAAGGACTGCAAGTGTAGAGCTTCCCTACAGCACCCCCACAGGAGAAAGAAAGTATTGCATTGTATTTAAACCAATGGAGGACAGGTCCATTGGAGCTCTAATGTCCTCAATATAGTACATAAAATGGATTTATATATTGCACCCCCACAGGGGCTACAATATGTTGTATTGTACCCCCACAGTTCCTTGTATAGCTGTCATAGAAAACCATTGTAAAATTAAGTTAATGTCACTTGGATTGTTTTTCTAGTTAAATAACTAATAATTTTAGGCTTTTTTCCTAATAAATATATCCAATCTCTAGTCCTTGGATCTAATCAAATGTTTGAAGTTTAAAATCAAAATGTTTAACCTGAGACCATCTCCTTGAATACTGAGGGATAATTGAGAGAAATATATTTACAAAGGTCTAAAGATTTTCTCTTTATCTCATTTAATCTTCATCTTCTAGCACTTGGCTAAATGTCAAATCCAATTGAAAAGATTAAATACCACACTAAGTGCTGAAACCATGCAATGCTGGAGAGAACCGATAGTGTATTGAGGGTCTTGCAGACCACAGGTGAGTTATAGCTTACATTGGAGATTAGGACAGGAAGTATTGTCAAAATGTTAACATTATACATTGATCACCTGTGGGAAAACCAAGCCCTTATCCAGCCCAGATTTTCAGCTCAACCAAACATGGAACAATTGGGTATCTTCCTTAAGATGACCATCCTCTACAATACAATATTGGGTGTTCTAAAATAGAATTTATTATATATCTACAGCGAAAAAACAAACCAACCCTACTGATAACCATTAGAATATCATGAACCCTCTGGGTTTAAAGATTGTTGTCTACATGTATGATATCGCGGGGACCATGGGTCAAAAGTGACTGCCATATCCTGCTCCAATGCTGGCTGCAGCTGAACAAACGAAAATTGAAATTTTCTTATAGTTCTTTTTAGATGAACCGCCCACATTTTTTGGTCTTTGAAAAAAAATCAGCCATCACCAAGGATGTCCTCAATACCACCCCCTCCCACCTTCATCCTGCAAGTAATCTTACAGAAGTTTAGCTGAATGAAATATGGGGAATTATTTTGTAAAGTTTTTAACCTTTGTCTTGGAACAGATAGGCCCCCCAAAAAACAAGGATTCTCCAATGGATCCAGACTCTACCGTGAAGGGCCGGCGCCAGCACTGGGCATGCCCGGGCAAGTCCCTGGGCCAGGGATACTTGGGGGCCCCACATAAGGCTACATTCACACGAACGCATGGGGGATGTATATATGGCGTATATATACCCCCGAATCCCCCGAATCTGAAGGCTACTAAGATCTATTTTTTGCCGAATTAGTGTGGGCCCCCAGATCTACATATCATCTGGTTGACTCAAGGAACCCAACTCAAAACTGATTTGGCATGTTTCATCCTTCATCACTTAAAGCATTCAATCAATCGAGAAATTAGAACAACTGTATAAAGATTTCATCACTTCAATCTTAAATTATAGAATTTTATAGAATATTGAATTTTGTTATAAAGTGAATATGTCAATTCTATAATGCAACCAATATTCATATGTTCACATTCACCATGAAGAATTAAATGGTGATGGCGTCTAATGGTATAATTATACTAATCTTAAAGGACATCAACCACCAGGAAGAAGGATTGTTAACCAAGCACACTGACATACTGGTGTGTGCCCTCTCTGGCAAGATCTGCTCTTCTTTTAGCTTCTTATGCCCTGGTTTTTAAGAAAAAAAAGTCTTTACAATTTATGCAAATGCACTAATGCTAATTTGCATAATTTTAAAAGATTTTTTTTTTAAACCCAGGGTATAAGAAGCTTAAAGACGAGGAGATCCTGCCAGAGTGGGGAACACACCAGTATGTCGGTGTGCTTGGAGTACAATCCTCCATCCTGGTGGTATGCATTTTGTTGAAATTTTACTGGGTCATTATTTTTTTCTAAACATTTGCTTCTTTTTGGAAAAAAAGGAAATAGAGAATATTTTTCTTATTATTTCTCTGGTACTTCTGACGGGATTGTTGGCTGGTCCTCCAACATATCCACGTGTCACCAGAAAAATCTTCAAATCTTGACTTCTTTCTCATTGAATTAATTGGAAAAAATCTGCCTTGGTCTTTTGAGAGCTTGAACAACAGTGTAGGAGCCATAACTTTTTGTTTCAAACATTCCAGACTTTACCCATAATCACTTATTTCATTATGTTAAGGAAACAATTTACTCATTCATCCTTAAAGTCCTGGGAAATGTGTTTTCTTCAGCTTTGCACCAGTAGGTGTGTCAGTAGGAGATGTGCCATCTGTAGCTGGAGAATGGCATGATAATAAAGTACAAATGTTATTGTACCCACACATGCTCTCCGCATTGTGACTGCTAATGATGTGCCATGCTATACTCTATATGCCTGACGTTCCTCTTCTTTTCCATAGGGTTTATGTTGCTGGTAACGGTCAGAATAGCACAGCATGGTGCTCTAATCTATTGAGTGCAATACAGACTCTAGGGGACATTTGTACACCTGTAATCTGGCATACAAGCCCCGAAATAGTCACAATTACTGGTGCATGTGCCAAGTGGGCATGGAAGGTTGTGAAGGGGCCGCGGTTGGTGGCAAAGTGTTCCCTGGCATAAAAGTGCATTTCCGGAGCAACCGGGCAGAGGAACCATCCTACATTGGTGCATTTAGCACCAGCATATGATAATTGTTCCCCTTATGCATCCACCCAACAGAAAACAGATCTTCAAGGAACCTGACCTAATAAATCCCTACCAGTATGTTGCCAAGCAACTGACCACCTTCCAGATCATGTTTCATTTATGATCCAGGGTGGTGGCATCATCCAGGAAATCAACTTTGAAGGGAGATGTAAACTGGTTGTATAAAGTCAAGGAGGCGGAGAGTTTGACACTGAAGTCCAGCTCTCTCTTCCTCCAAAAAAAAATTTCACTGTTATTGAAGGTCTTATATGCAGAGACATCACTAACCAGATCTCCTGAAGTCCGATGCATGATATCAATCACAGAGGAGGCGGCGTTCAGAGCTCCACACCTTAACTATGAAACATGTATGGTGCAACATGTCCTTTATTTTGTTGTATTATGGTGCCGGCTGCTCGGATTTCAATGGAGAGGGGAGAGGTGAGGAGCAATCACGCCTCCTTTCTTCTTGCTGGATGCTCACCCCGACTATCCAACTGTGGTAGGTATTATCTACAAGGGCAGCCATTGAAATGGCGACGTAACAAGAACGAGAACAAGAACGAGAACAACTTGAGAATCAATTTACATACTTACTACAGACAGATGAGATGTATGTTCTAGTAGACAATGGAACAAATGCAGCCTAATACATGACTGCGAAAGGTGCCGCAATTATTTCCTGACATTCCCCTTTTGTTCTCCTTAAGTTGATTTTTCGTTAAAACAAATATAATAACTTCAGCGTAGACCCAGCGAAGAATGTAATAAGTTACCTAGCAACACAATTTATTTTATTAATCACCCTGAAGAGACCCACCTCTATATAATAAAATGCTGTATAGTGATTATTCGGAGGTCCTATTGATCACCTGCTGTAAACACTGACCCCGGTGATAGACTGAAATCCACCTCCAGCTGTTGTGTTCCCTCTCGAGGGCCGAGTAGACTGATGGCATAGTTGGGTATTAAGCACTTGCTGACTTTTCTTATACATCTTATTTTTAATTGCTATGGTTTGACAACATTTATCTCAAATTAGGCTCTGGAATACTTTGCAGGTGACCTTCTGAAGCACATCATATGTATATCATACTATAAAGCTAGATTAATGAATACTTCTTATTTGAAGGAAATGCACCATCAAAATCAAGCATGGATAAACCAGGGACGATTACTCACATATCCAGGCACCGTGACTATGGTAATCTACTTATATTTGTTATCCACGGCCTCCTTCCTTCTAAAATCAATTATTCTGATGAGCCTGGAGGGCTCCGGAGGCATTACCAGAGCCTCTCTGTGCTGCTACGTCCCAGGCTGTTACACTGTGCAGAAGGACTTCCCCCACCATGACCCCTGTGCCCTCAGGATTTCCCTGTCCATACCCCTGCTTTAATCTCACACATGTCCCCCATATGAATTAAGATACCTTGCCCCGTCATGCTTGTACATCTGGCATCTTGATTCAGCATTCCTCTATGAATTTATATACAGTGGCCCCTTAATTAATTTAGATATAGTCTGCCCTTATTCATTTAGATACAGTGCCTTCCTAAATGAATTTAGAGTCTTTGGCTCCCATGAATTTAGATATAGTGCACCCTCATTAATGTAGATCCAGCACCCCATCTTAATTTAGAAATAGTACTCCTTGATGAAATTACACACAGTGCCCCCTCATGAATTTAGTTCTAGATTTCCCGCCTCTAAATTTAGTTGCAGAGGTCCTTGATGAATTTATATACAGTGCCCTCTCTAAGGAATTAAGGTACCGTGTCCCTCATGAATGTAGATGTAGATCCCCCTCTTTATTTAGAGGCAGTGTTTCTTGATAATTTACATACAGTGCCCCCTCATGAATGTAGATCTAGAACACCCCTCTTTTAATTTAGTTAATTTATTCACTAAGGGTCCCCGGGCGCACTTTCGTCAGACTTTCTGACGTTTTCGGGTTTTGCATGGCTTTGACATGTATTTAACAGGGGATTGTGTCATACGTTTAGGATTGTGGCTGGGCTGTACTGGCTTTCCTGCGACACAAATCGGGCGGGATGTACCCTCGGATGATCCGACTGATTCGGACTGAGCGCGGGATTTAACATTTAAATTGTGTCGCAAGGCAATGCACTTACATGCACCAGGAAGGAGAAGGTGAACTCCGGCGGACCTGAGCGGGGAAGCGACACATGCAGGATATCGAGCGCACAATCAAATGCACTTTCTGTGAACTTCTCCGGACGGGCAAGTAAATGTGCTCCACAGTGTCCCTCATGAATGTATATCCAGAACCCCCCAATTAATTAAGATACAGTGCTCCTTGATGAATTTACATACAGTGCCCCCTCATGAATGTAGATTCAGAAACTCCCTCTTAATTTATATTGAGCACCCCTTCATGAACTTACATACAGTGCTCCTTTTAACGAATTTATATTCAGTGTCCCCTCATTAAATCATACCCATGGCCCCTGTATATAAAGCTTTACATATAACTTATGGCAGGCCCCAATTTTTCAATGCTGATACATATGACTCCTGCTGGCACCATAGCAGTTGCATGTTCTTCCTTAATTGGAGCCGCTGGTTGGAAGGTTCCACCATAATTGTCAGGTAGGGCAACCAGTAACCTAATATTTATGGGTTCTTGAATTTCCAGGATTTCTGCCCACATGCATTAATAGATTAAAAGATTAGATAAAATTTACTTTTAAAAATAGAAAGAATTTTTTCAAGCAATTTTTGAGTTTTGAGTAATGTTGTCTAATCTGCCCATCGTGTCGACCAATCACATTGCAGCATATCGTCATTCCTGTCCAAACTAATCTACTTCTGGTTGTAGATTACCGGGATTAACTGATTTACTAGAAAATCCTTTGCGGTGTCCCCTTTGTTTTCGATACTAGAGAGCGCCGAATGGATGAGATTAAAAGCTTGGAGCAAAATATTTTTGCACAAATCCTTTTATAAGCTGAGAGAGAAAGTTTGTCAAGGCAAGAGAGTTTTTTTTTCTCTCTTTTTGCCAAGGAAATTATATTTAGCCGAACTCTCTGACTAAGTTGTGTTGGTCTCATGATAAAAAAAATTGGCACATTAATGGATCTTATTTTCTGTTGTAAGAAAATATCTGGCGACGCCTGGGGAACATATTCTTTAAAAACTGGGCCTATTTATGTAATTATGAAAGAATCGTGAACTAATTAACGCCTTTTCTATGAAACACAATCACTCTGCTTTATAGATGTTATTTAGATAAGTTTCTTGCATAAAATATAAAATAATAACAAAAAATGATCTGAACAATGTAAATGAGCATAGAAGAGACCATTAAAAAATTGCCATTGTTTCCAAGCGTTTCTATAGTGTTTTTCGAAAGACGCATTTATTATTTCCTTAAAATTTTCACAATTTTTGTTGGTTGCACAAAACATATCAGCACTAAACACAAAAAAATAAATGCCATTTCAGGTCTTTTTTTTTTTTTTTGGTAATTTTTTATTGGAGTTTTGCAATAATTTAAAAACATACAGTAGTCATACATTATATGTACAAATAACCATATATACTCAAGTATAAGCCTATGTTTTCAGCACAAAAATATGTGCTGAAAACCCAAACTCGGCTTATACTCGAGTAAAAAAAATATAGGTTTTACCAGGTTTTTGTGGTAAAATTAGGGGCCACGGCTTATACTTGGGTCGCCTTATACTCGAGTATATACGGTACATTAAAGGTAATTAATTGCCCCCTGTATCATGCTAAACTAAAGACACAGGGGGAGATTTATTAATGTGTCTCATGGTCCGACAGCGCTAGTCTAGTGCTGCTCCACATTCATCATTGTGATAAGGAATCTGTCAGTATAAAGCTGTCGAGTTCTACTTTTCAGGTTTAATCTGTGAACCACAATTTGGCACACCCTCCTTAATTTTTTGGTGCACTGACAAATTTCAATATAGCCATGCCCCCTTTTTTAAAGCCACACCCCCTTTGTCAGACGAGCCGGAAAAATTCCAAAAGATGGAACAAATCATTTTCGGGCGCAGGAGCAATAATGAATTGCCCCCACAGTGTTATTGAGCTGAATCTTCTGAGTAGAGAAGTGGGGTGGACCAGACTGGTGGTGTGGGAGTGAAATAAACACTTTGATGAGACCACCCCATTGACATCACTGGGCAAGAAAAGAGTCAGGAACATCACAGTACAGGATAATACAGGGTTAATACACACAGTGATGTCACAGTACATGGATAACACACACAGTGATGTCACAGTATAGATAATACACACAGTGATGTCACAGTACAGAGATAATACACACAGTGATGTCACAGTACAGGGGTAATACACACAGTGATGTCACAGTACAGGGATAATACACAGTGATGTCACAGTACAGAGATAATACACACAGTGATGTCACAGTACAGGGATAATACACACAGTGATGTCACAGTACAGGGATAATACACACAGTGATGTCACAGTACAAGGATAATACACACAGCGATGTCACAGTACAGGGATAATACACACAGTGATGTCACAGTACAGGGATAATACACACAGTGATGTCACAATACAGGGTATAATACACACAGTGATGTCACAGTACAGAGATAATACACACAGTGATGTCACAGTACAGGGATAATACACACAGTGATGTCACAGTACAGGGATAATACACACAGTGATGTCACAGTACAGGGATAATACACACAGTGATGTCACAGTACAAGGATAATACACACAGTGATTCCTTTGATTTCCACCAGAAGTCCACCATTGGTTAGTGAATGCAAACTTCTCAGGTTCATTACATGAAATATACACATTCTCCAGTACAATGTGTGCGCTGAGAAATCCTAGAGGAACCTCTCCCACAACCACACAGAATAACAAATCTCCAACATCTAATCCAGAATCCCTTCATTGATGGATGATGGCATCCGAGGGCACAACATCCATGAGACGGGTTGAGTCTCTTGCCTCAGGCTGCACCACTGCCAGCTAGGTGGGCGAAAGCATCAGAGGCTTAGTCAACCATTCAAAAATTATCTGACATTTATTCATATCAGCATGGGTGTGAGACACTGCATGCAAGTACCCACCTACTAAAAAAACCTAATTCTGTACTACTGGATGGGTTGGGGGGGGGGGCGTTCTATAGATAGCCTCAGGCGGCCGAGAGTTTAGCTTCACCCCTGACCGCATTGCTTAGGTAACATTGGAGTGAAGGTAATGGATACATTGGCGCTTTGTAGCCTGGTGTATATAAGCCGCAGCGAGATGACTTCAATCCAATCTCCTTTTGTACACAGTTCGCAAAGGGATATTATAAATAATGGCAAATGTGTGTGATTAAGCACATTCCCATTTGTCTCGGTGGATGTCATTGTAATTATGTGTTTATAGAAATGTAAATATCCCCATATAGGCGCTGAGTATATACACGATTTCATAGCAACGCCGCATTGTTTACTCACCAGTTCTCATCTTATTTTCCTAAAATAAGGTAATTAAAATGATTCACTCCTGATCAGCTTATGAGAAAAATAAGTGCGTGGGAGTCTAAATGTTTTGCCTCTGGTGTGACAGTAAATAGAGCTTTTCCAGCATGTTTTTATTTTATTTTTTAATTTAGCCCTAATCTTCTGCGTTCTGGTTTGATGCCTCAAGACAAACATTTTCGTCTCACTTCAATCTGCGTATTATTTTCAGGGTTTAATAGGAGGCAATAAATAGTGTTTTTGTTTCAGCTGAATCTTGCTTCACATGAAGAAATACAATTAGACTGGTAACGTACAGCCTTTATGTTTATATAAAATAAGAGGAAATACAAGTGTATCGCTAATTACGCCATCACATGCACTCACACCCTGCCAGGGGAGCAGATTATAGATGGTGGCTTGGTAAATAAATCTAACAAACATCAGGACAGAGCTGCTTATTAGAGGTATAGTCACCTCGCAACGCAATTTTATACTGAATATGTTGATATGGATACGACGGAGCTACATTCATGAATTCAGCATTTAGAATTTTCGGTGGTTGCCATTGGAAGCAGTCAACAATGTAAAGATCTGGCGAATCTTGCCTTGTAGCACTAATTGGCAGCTTTTTCATAATATATTTTATAGATGGGGTTAATACAAGGCTGTAGCTCTGCAAGTGTTATTGGGGAGGTGCTTCATCCTGAAGAGCTGCCTGCTTTCCTTACAGCCCTTCCCATCAGCTTGGAGTGACAGCCAAGCAGATCTTTTGAGAGCAGGGGTGTTACTAAAAGAGCAGATAGCTCTTGAAGCACCACGCCAAACAGCACTTGTAGAGCTGCAGACTTGGATTAAAAGGCCGTTCTCCATTTTTCAAAGTCCTGGTGCATACAGTGCAGCATAAACAAAGGTAAATATACACAACTTATTCTGCAGTTCTGCATCATAATCTGTCATCACATTTTACCAAAGCACATGCAAGTTTAAATCATCCATTTCTGGATTTCTGTTGGGCATTGCTCAAGCTGGGAAGATTCCTGAAATTTGGCTAGCAAATCTTTCTAAACTAACCATTGACCTTAATCTTAGAACCATAATTTCTAAATGGGCAATCTACTGGCTAGCCGAATGCTAGAGAATATAATCAACACAGTGGGCGACATAAACTAGTTTAGCCATGGTGAGTGTACTTGTATATGGAGAAATCTGGTAAGGTAGGCACAGTGTGTATCCACCAGCTATGTTACCTGGCAAACAAACAGATATTGCATGTCAATATGGCACCCCCATGCTTCAGAGAGCAATGTGATAATCCTCTGTATACATTCTACATATCATAAGTATACAGTCAGGGAAGCTTGGTTGCGTACAACTTATTTATAACTGTGTGACAGACACCTGTCTTAACCTTATAGTAAATATGACAAGAGTGATGTGGAGAGCCTAGATCAGTGATGGCAAACCTTTTAGAGACCGAGTGCCCAAACTACAACCAAGACCCACTTGTTTATCGCAAAGTGCCAACACAGAAATGTAATTAGTGATTTACACTCCCTGCTCTGTCACTGCTACAATGATAATCCAGATCTGTCCATACCTTTCCACTCCTCCAGTAGTCCCAGGCAGCGTTGTCACTTTAAAATAGCTCTGTGCACAGCAAGTCCTGGGCTGTGTGGGACTGCAGGAAGATACCTGGAGTCATCTCTGGTGATGGCCTGAGTACCCCCAGAGAGGGCTCCGTGTGCCACCTCTGGCACCCATGCCATAGGTTCGCCACCACTGGCCTAGATGGTATAGTCTATAATACATGAAGATCTTATACCTGTGATGGGGGACACACAGATCTCAATAAACTCAAATCTGTCCTAATCTGGAACTGTATTTGCATATCTCCCAGAATCCCCTAGTGGAGCATCAATGGCTATCCTCCCAAACTATGACTAAGAAACGTAAGATTTAAACCATGTCAGTTGGTTTGGGTTTTTTTTCTCGTTTTGTCATGACTAAATTCTAGCTATATTTTTGACAAGATGAAAATAAATACCATGTTTTAACCTTAAAAGAAGAAAAAAAAATTTCCGGATAGATATGAATCATGTGCTGGATCCCTTTTTCCATATAAGCCTCCACAAACCTACCCGGTGGCCTTAATTGGCAAAGTCTCAGTAGGGAAAACTTTTACTGCCTGACCCTAGTCAATAGCTTATCATTCAGCCAAACCAGGTACCTACACTGTACTGAAGAGATGTAACCACATGGAAACAGCCCTGTCTACAGTTGGGAATCTGTTTCTTCTGGATTAGATTATTGGTTTGGCTTTAATCCTATATTATTAAATTAGGCTTCCTGAAAGTCATGCTTGATGGTAAGGGGGTTGCCTTACAAGGCAGATAAAAGAGGCAATGCTTTCCTTGTCCCATCCTGGAAAAATTATAAGCATATTTCCCAGAATCCCCTATTAGAGCATCAATGACTATAAGTCTCTGCATGCCTGCAAGACGCCCTTCCTTAGCAAAGTCTCCATAAGGAGAACTCTTACTTCCTGACCCTACACTCATCTATATGCTGATCTATATGCTATAGGCTAACTGTATAGCGCTATACATTCCTCTGGGCACAGAAATGTTACGAAACAAGGATAACAGGGAATACACTTAGTTATACTGCTATGAATTTTGTAATTAATTGATTATTTTAAATGAATTATCACATTTACATATTATTTAGCCTTCCTCAGCACAAGCTTAAGGAAATTCCTGAAAACTAAAATTAGTAATTAAGGCTCCGGGGCTTTAACATTCTAACTACATACTGTCCTCGATCCTTAAACTAACACTTATCCCTCCCGCAGAGAAAATCACCCACCTCTGATATTATTTAAGGGTGCACAGCTAAAATTAACCCTCTAATAGAGATGTCACCATTTGTCTATGAGCATGTGTTCATCTACGTGTATATATTTACACATAATGCCTCGGAGAAAACTCCTAACGGCAGATGCAACCACCATTTACAGATATAATGTATATGCCTCTGGTTCTGACTGGTGTAGGTATCTTGGGAAATGAAATTTAATTCTGAATTTTGGGGGTTGTAGATATTGACAGCCCATTCTTATACAGGCGGTCCCCTACTTAAGAACACTCGACTTACATACGACCCCTAGTTACAAATGGACCTCTGGATATTGGTAATTTATTGTACTTTAATCCTAGGCTACAATGAACAGTGATAACAGGTATCACAGGTGTCTGTAATGAAGCTTTAGTGTTAATCCTGATTCTTATGACAACCCAACATTTTTAAAATCCAATTGTCACAGAGACCAAAAAAGTTCTGGCTGCGATTACAATGATAAAATATACAGTTCTGACTTACATACAAATTCAACTTAAGAACAAACCTACAGACCCTATCTTGTATGTAACCCGGGGATTGCCTGTAATAGGTCATTAATATATGATCAGTGCGGGGTGTAAAACACCCCGACCACCAATCAGCTGTTTGAATCTGCCCCTGGCACAGGGAGTAACATAAGGAATAGAGCTGGGAACACAGCCAGATTCATGAGAATTTAGTCCAACATGCCTGTATTTTCAAGTAACCAAGATACCTCTGCCAGTGATATAATGTAGGACTAAGAACAGAAGAATTAACCTTGGAAGTATAACGCATCTAGTCATTTATTATCCCCAATGTTATTGGAAAAACAGTAGAAATTCATGAGGCCTCCATAGACATTCCATGGACCTGCCAAAATTGTCAAGTACGTCTTTAATTTGTCCACCATTAGTGCCTTCACAATATCTATCTTTTGACAAGTGCACCGTAATGAAGAAAAGTTTCCTTAATTACCAATAAAAAGACAAGGCAGTAAAATGAATCTGCCTTCCGAACAGTCAAGCAGGTTAGTTGCCCGGTTGGTCATCTGAAACCATCTTCTGGAGATGTAGTCCGGGTCTTCGCTTCATCTTCTGTCCATGGTATGTTGAAGGCCAGATGAAGAAGAAGTTAACTTCTCCTTCCTTCATACAGTAGGAAATTCTACTGGAAGCAGTAGATACATGCTTATGATAAACACATCTCAAGGAAAACCTCTCTAGGTTCGGGAACCCACAGGGTGCTGATTCCTGCATCGTAACAACAACACCTCTTTCTCTCTCCCAGTGTTCTCACACACCTTTAGTCCACAAGTTGTGGTTGGCTTGGATTAGAGAGCTATATTCCTGAATAATATATTTGAAATATTTAACCAGTGTGCACAGAATGAGACATGAATAAGGTCTAATACCGAAACGCGTAGGCTTGCACGCCTTGATGCTTACTCTATTTTTCCCATAATGCAGTGCTATGTGCGAAAATTTTAAATGGACTAAAATAATATATTGGATATTTTTTAACTGAACACTGACTTCCTGTGCCTAGCTGGAAATTTTCTTCTTCTCATCGTGTTTCCACCTGTGGCCGAGGTTGTCCGTGATGGAGCCTTTGAAGTTGGAGCAACGTGGATTGTTTGACCAAGGTGGTGAGCTGATCATACAAATACTTTTCGTTTAAGTTTTCCATTCTTCTAGAAGGAAAGTAGACCGCTTTTTAATGGGGTCAAAGCGGTTTCCTTCTGCTTTTCCTTAAGTCACCCAGAGACCATAGTAGACCATATATATTAAATAGGCAAGTGATAATTACAAATATGGAAACTAAAATGAATTTTCTTCTGATTCCAATGTATGCAATTTGGGCGGGACCAAATGGAGAGAATTTATGACGTATCCACATACTATAATATCAATAAATTAAAACGGTGGTCCGCTGATCTCCTTTCTGCAACTGGACTCATGACAGAGCATATTTTTTGATGCTTACATATGAGGCTCCGTATGTGTGGCAAACATGTGGGGCCTCATATGTGAGCATCAAAAAAAAACCCTTCATCATCAGTCCAGTTACAGAAAGGAGATCAGCGGGCCACCGTCTTTTATTAATTGATATCATAGAATCTGGATATGTAGTAAATATTAAACATGGAAAAAAAATCAACTCTTAAGTATCACTGAAGGGACTCGATGGTCAGGTTCAAACAGCCGTTTCGCCAAATTGATGACCCTAGCAACTAGCAATGGCTGTGATTGCCCATCAGGTCCTCTCATCTGTGCTCTTAAGCAATGTCAATGAAGATGTAATTGGACCCACTGCTATTGGTGTTATCTTTAAAAGTAGTCTACCGGCTCCCAAAGCATCACATATAAAACCAACATTATGTTAGGTCCCTTAATTAAAAAATTTTTACCACCTTGCCTGCTGGGGCATCCATTCCGTACACACTATTTCTATGTAAAATGTCAATCATTTTGTAGTGATGGGCAACATAGGAAGTAGAAACAGGTTCACCAGCAGACACAACCTTGCCCTTTGTGCACCAAGTATCTCATTTGCATGAAGATGAATATGTAATTTTCTCTAAAATTCCACCTTTCCTGGGAATCTGGAAACATATGCTCAGAAAGCTTATAAAGGACCATAAACAATGCTGGTTTTGCCTCTTAGGTGATTTGACTCCCTTTAAATATACAATGAAATTAAATTAAATCTACCACCAGGATCAGGTATTGTAAACCTAGCACACTGACATACTGGTGTGTGCCCCCCCTGGAAGGATCCACTGTTTTTTAAGCCTCCTATGCTCTTGTTTTTAAGAAAAAGGGCTTTAAAAATTATGTAAATGAGCTCCAGGCTCCATTAACACCTATGGACCTCAGAGTCCCTGAGGCTTATTTGCATAATTTTAAAAGCCTTTAAAAAAAAACTAAGGCTCAAAGAGTTAAAAGAAGAGCAGATCCTGCCTGAACAGGCACACACCAGTATGTCATTGTGCTTGGTTTACAATCCTTCATCCTGCTGTTAAATTGTAGCACATGAAAGGTCAACACATCCCATCTTTTCAGAACATATGCATTTATTGTAGCCTCAAAATACAGTCCATAAAAGTAGCATAACCCACAGGCTGCAGGTCGCCTCACAAAATCTGAAACGTTACTAATCTTTAACTGGATCATTAGTTATAGATCCTTTTCAGAAATCCAATCGTGTTCTAATATTGTCCATCAAAACAAATACTAGACAAAAAAAATGTTCGTGTTAGTTTGTATATTTTAGATATAACTGTGCAACAAAACCTCTGAAAAGAAGAAAAGGCAGAGACAGCTTCAGTTTTTCAAAGAATATTGACCGCTCCCAGTGTCTATGGAAGAGAAAAGGCGAGAGAGTTAGCGATGAGTGATTTTCAAAATAGATGCTTGATACCTGCTTTTTCCTGACATTTCACATACACACCAATCTTTATTTCCCTGTAATCCTGCTGAGCTGGAAGCATTGTTGTTTGGAAATGCAGGACACTTTGATGAAAAGTTACCATCAAAACACCAGAGAGCCAGACCCGGCTAATTACACCGCGCCGGCTTCCCGGGTTACTTTGACTCGGCTTTTATAGGAAAAAAAAACTTGTTTAATATGTGAGATTTTTGTTAGTAAACAACTTCTGACATTCTTTTATTGTTCATGATTATGGAGACATTTTGGTAGAAAGGCGAATTTGTTTTTGTGCTGCATACATAAGGACGAGAAGAAATGGCATTGTTTCCAAAAATAGCGGCGAAAACGAAGTAACAGTGCGCTGTATTTTACTTCTTTTGTACATTGCCACTTTATGGATTTCCAATGTGATTCGGGCGCGATGCTCTGCAGTGCAAGCACAAAACTTTTGCATTCAAAACTTGAATTCCAGGGAATGTTGGTAGGGGGGTTGCGCCAAAACAAAGAATAATAAGCCCTTAGTTGCTCCCGTATACTATAATACCCCTTATAATGCATTTTCTCTTCCTTTCCTGCAGCAGCCCCCATCATAATATTCCTTTCCTGCAGGCCCCTTTTTAATGCCCCTAACCTGAAGTTGTCCTAGACCTCCTTTCCTGTAGCCCCTTTGTATTGCCTCCTTTCCTGCAGACCACCCTTGATAATGTCCCTGTTCAGAAGTCCCCTATATGCTATAGCCTTTCCTTTAGCAGCCCCCTTACAATGTCCCTTTTCCTACAGCAAGAATCCTAATAATGTCTCCTTTACTTCAGTCCCCCTTTATGAAACCTCATTTCCTGCAGACCCCCCTTTATTATACACCCCTGTTCTGCAGGCCCCCATATGATACCCCCATTCCTGCAGCAACACCCCAAAATAATGTCTACTCTTTTTCAGTCCCCCTTATGATACCTCCTTTCCTGCAAAAGCACCCTTATATGCCCCATTTCCAGCAGACCCCCCTTTATTATACCCCCCTGTACTGCAGGCCCAAATATGATAGCTCCTTTCCTGCAGAAGCACCCTTATGTGCCCCACTTCCTGCAGATCCCCCTTTATTATGCCCCCTGTTCGGCAGTCCCTCATATAACCCCCCCCCCCTTTCCTGCAGCATCCCCCTTATAATGTCCCTTTTTCTGTAGCCAAACTTATATGCACCCTCTTTATAATACCCCTTTGCTGCATTCCCTCTTATGATGCTCCTTTCCACCCATAATGTCCACTTTGCCAAAGCACACTGAAAAATCCCTTTCCTGCAGACCCCCTTTGTAATGCCCCTTTTGTTGCATTCCCTCTTATTATGCTCCTTTCCAACAGCCCCCTACTAATGTCCCTTCCATTCAGCCCCCTTTACAATGCCCCCTATGAAGCAGTCCCCCTTATTAAACATCCTTTCCTGCAGTATCCCCCTTTATATTGTCCCCTTTCCTACACCCCCCCTGAAAGTGTATCCTTTCCTTCAGCCACCTTTAAAACCTCCTTCCTGCAACCCCCTATAATGTCCCTGCAACCCCCTATAATGTCCCCTTTATGAACCTCTAATCACAGAAGTTTGAGAAAAGTCACCTTTCCATGTTCCCCCGCAGCAGTCCTCTTTTCTTCTTTCACATGGAAGACAAGTTCACCTACGAGACCATATGTTCAGTTTGGATGTGACCAGGAACTGACATTATCTCGGGGCATTAGGGGAAATTTATTGTACTGTATATACTGGCGTATAAGACTACTTTTTAACCCCTTAAAATAATGGCTACAGTGGGGGGTCGTCTTATACGCCGGATATACGGGGGCCGCACTGTGTGAGGTGTTTTTTTTCCCCGTCAGCGCGCAGAGAGCCGCTTCCTGGGATGGCCGCGCATGCGCGGCAGTCCGCATCTCACAGTCATTAGAAGAGGCTTAGTACGCGCTGACGGGGCGGCGCGCTGTATGCTAATGCAGCCGCCCTGTCACAGCGGTCGGCGTCACAGAGCTGGGGGTCACAGGCGGCACTTACAGAAGCATGTCGGATCTTCATTAATATCGCAGCTTACAGTTATGATCACCAGGCACTTGCTCTCTTGTTTGTTTTGCAAAGTTTTAAGCAGACTTTTTCTCATTTGGGAGAGGGGTAGTCTTATACAGTGAGTATATACCAAATTCTATATTTTTAGGGCAGAAGTTGGGGGTCGTCTTATACGCCCAGTCATCTTATACGCCGGCATATACGGTATATTAGATGATGGAAGCCTGATGTTGGTCCACTCTATTGAAGTATGATGGAAGCGCCACTGGATACACCAAGTGGCTTAGGCCTCCTAATGTGGGTGGCTGCTACTAGCTGCCGTTTTTTTCATAAAAACCATGCGAATGTGCAAGGTGAACGTTCACCTGGGCTAGGTAGTGCCCAGTCATGGGGGCAGGATTACCCCAGACGAGTCCATTCTGCCGTCATTCGTGCCCCCTACTAATCGGTATTATGGTGGTTCACAAGGCAATGCGATGATTGGCATTACTTTCCTGACGTAGACTCCATGACAAATGTCCCTCTTGTGTCTAGAAATAAGTATCAAGTAGTGAATATTCTAGGACTATCGTCATTACCACCGGTTTATTTTGGAGAATGAGTCAAAGTAATGTCGGCATCACTGGAATGGCCTTTTTGGAATTTCAGTCTTCAGTCATGGGGTAAAAATAGCGCTTTCCTCAGACAGCTACGTATGAAAGATGCCTTACATTACTGCACTGTGAGGATACATTGACAATTTATTTCCATAAAACCAGACTGAAAGAGTCTTCACGATGATGTTAATGCAAACGTCAAACATTTACTGTTCTTCAATGAAATTATCTGTCACATAACATATGACACAGAACATGGTGAAGGACACTTTAAAGGGATTTTCCAGGTTACACTGAAAAAATCCCTGCAATCAGCCTAAAATAAAATAAAAAATAAAAAATGATTCACCTATCCGCCTCTCCATTGGTTCTTTAGAGCTCCATTTGTATGTGGTGGGTGTGTGACCTTGTCAGTCAATAAGTGGACATAGTGATCACATGACCTTCTACTGTTATCCGGCTGAAGACAAACCCATTCAAGACCAAATGACTAAAATACAATCCAAATAATTAAAAAACAATGGGGGTCATTTATCATATGCCCCTGCTCCAGCGCAGCCAGATACATCAAGAGATATCCGGCTGGGGCCTGCACAGCGTTTATGTCTACGCCAGGCCCTACCTACGTATGAAAATTTTCCGTCTACAGTGAGTATACAGGCATGAGGACTGGAAACTCCCCCTAGCTTCACTCACCCTAATAAATACCTCCAACAGGGCCGGCTCCAGCACTGGGCATTTGGGGGGGCCCAAATAAGAATACCTCCAACAGGGCCGGCTCCAGCACTGGGCATTTGGGGGGCCCAAATAAGGCTGGGCATAAATCCATGTAGTAAGGGGGGCTATATTTAATGAATCCATAGGGGTTAAGGGGAGCTTTATATAACATAACCAATGGGGGCCTGTATATAAAATACCCATGATGGGGCTGTTTGGGATGATAAACTAGGGAATATTTTAGGGTACAGGAAACTGTTTCAGTTTCCTAATTTTTAATGCCGCCACACAAGTTCACTGCAAAGGGGCCCACTGAGGCTCTGTTGCCCAGGGGCCTATTGAAACCTAAAGCCAGCCCTGCCCCCCCCCCTCAATATATTAAAACATAAATCTCAAAGGGATTATGTAAGAATGTCATCAAACCTACGTTTAGTAAATGGTATTAAGATGATGCAGCTCTTGCAATGGCTCTGGGGAAGACTTTCAGTCTGAAGAGCTTTCCGCTCTCTGCACTAAGCCTTTCCTCAGACCTTCCTTTCTGATTAGTAAAAGCTCTAGCTGGACCTTGATTTGTTACTACAGCAGTAACAGAGCAGAGGGGAGGAGCTGTGGAACAATTCAAGTCAGGGAACAGAAAGCTCTTCAGGCACCGAAGGACCCGCCCAACCTTTGTATGGCGAAACTGCTAACAGATTGCATTTATTGTAAGTGAAAAGTGTCTATTCTATGCTGTCACCTTCCAATAGATCCAACATTATGTGATGGATTCAGTTTTCTACAGAATCCATAATACAAATGTATGAAAGATGCTTGGTCATTAATTTAAAGGTGACTTTTCACCAAGTTTTTGGTTCCTTTAATAGGAATTGTTCCTCCTGTGATGTAGTTGGATTTTTTTATGTAGCCTTTGCCATTCCTGATCAATCAACGCAGTTAATTCTAGTTAATTCTAGCACCCAATATGCTAATTAGATACTCTACTGTCAGGTGGGTGGTCCTTGGAAGGAAAAGAAAGCCTGGCACCACTAACCTAACAGTAGAAAATTGCAGCGATTGCTCAGCAATGATGAGGCATGCACGGGAAAATGGAGAGCAGCACCAACTAAAGGATGCAAATAGATAGATAGATAGATAGATAGATAGATAGATAGATAGATGATAGATAGATAGATAGATAGATAGATAGATAGATAGATAGATAATAGGTAGGTAGATAGATAGATAGATGGATAGATAATAGGTAGGTAGATAGAAGATATTTAGATAAAAAGAAAAAAAGCTAAATTGATAAATGTGTAGATGTATCTTCATCCAGGCATTCAACCAAGGGGTATTAAAAGAGCGATACATCCTCTGCTCACAAAAGTCCACATGCAGTGGGCTCCTTTATGACAGGGGGCCCTGGTTAAATGCCCAGTTTGCCATCCCCTAAAGCCAGCCCTGGTGGTGACAAAAGCTTCGCCTTAACTGAGAAACTAGTTTCTGTCCGACATGAAGACTTAAAAAAATGTCATATAATGTCCATGTGAAAGTAGAAATAATTTGAGACATTTTGAAATCCAGGTTTTATTTTTGATATGCAGCCTCTCCCCAGTTGGTCCCACATAACTTTAAATTGGTGCCCAACCATCCACCTATCATAATCCTTTGGTAGGTGAGGTGATACTGTAGTTTTAATGCCATACTAAGCTCTGAAATAAATATGATAATGTACAACGCTTCCTAGCGTTGACACAATTTCAAATGTTCCTAGTGTGAATTATGCTAAAATAAAATGCATCAACCAACATTTTCTTCTGTACGACTGTTAGAGAGTACATGAGGGTGAGAGACAGATTTGTATGCAATTTAGCACCATGCTGTTCTCTTATGTGTCTAGTACTCTTCTCAGTCATTTTAATGCACCTCCCTGAAATCTGTACCAGTAAAAGAAACTTATCTAACAGGAACCTACAGGTGTCCATACAGCTTAGATTAAAGTCCAGACTTCATTGGGTCTGGCCAACCATCTAATATGTATGAGGGTGACCTGATTCTCTCCTCAAAAACAGAAAATGAAGGATCAGGCATTTGAACATCCAAACTAAATTTATCATTGGGGTTTTTGTCTATGTTTAGGTGCAGTTGTGGTACAAATGCTGTTTTGCAACTTTCCATTGCGCCAAATGAACATAGGACAGTGCATAGTGACTTTGGCATAGACTGTACTTACGCAAAATTCATTATTTGCATAGATTAGTTTTCATAGTATGACTGATTTCACGATTTGCAATTTGGAGCAAATTTCAACTTAGGCACAAGTTTTGGTGCAAATTTACCACCCTGGTCTATGTTGCGATTTTTGCTGGGGTTTTTTACGACTTACGACAACCCACATAGTAAAAAACACCACAAGCAGATTTATCAAGGGCCAAAGCCACTTATCTGACTACAGCAAAACTACAAATGTAGACATAGAACTGTCGTAAGGAGCCGCTCTAATGATAATTCCCCCCTCCCCATGTGTATGGGGAAGTTAGGATAGCCATTGTTGAGAGGTAGCTAATAAAGGTACATCGACACCTTAAGGGGGTTTTCTAGGTGATATTATTAGAGCAGATACAGGTAATTACTGTAAGTAACAAAATAATTTATACTTACTTGTCCACCCACTCTGGTCACCAGCATCATGTGTTTTTGCAAGTCAAGCTGGTCAAACACTACTCATGAGGTCAATGGTTTCCTGGAGCAGTGATGTATATACTGGGGTTAGACACAATATACAAAAAATACCCCTATAGGAGAACCTCTCTCCTTGATCACAGTATTATCCATAGCTATACCATCTTTATTCACCATCTATATAGTTGCCATCCATAGCTTTACCGTCCATAGCCATATCATCCATAGCTATACTGTCCATATCCACCATCTATATATTTACCATTCATAGCTTTACCATCCATATCCACCATCTATATATTTACCATCCATAGCTGTATCATCCATAGCTATACCATCTATATCCACCATCTATATATTTACCATTCATAGCTTTACCATCCATAGCCGTATCATCCATAGCTATGCCGTCCATATCCACCATCTATATATTTACCATCCTTAGTTGTATCATCCATAGCTATACCATCCATATCCACCATCTATATATTTACCATCCTTAGTTGTATCATCCATAGCTATACCATCCATATCCACCATCTATATATTTACCATTCATAGCTTTACCATCCATAGCCGTATCATCCATAGCTATGCCGTCCAAATCCACCATCTATATATTTACCATCCTTAGTTGTATCATCCATAGCTATACCATCCATATCCACCATCCATATATTTACCATTCATAGCTTTACCATCCATAGCCGTATCATCCATAGCTATGCCATCCATATCCACCATCTATATATTTACCATTCATAGGTTGGGTATAATAGTTGCATGATACAGAAAGGTAGTTTTGTGCCATTGACCATGATATTCAGTAGATCCCTAACTTCGATGTGACATGGACTCTCTACAGTCAACACTCTCCAACCACGCCTCTTTTCCCTTGAGTGAGGGTTAAGGTCATAACTTGATGGGGTGCAGAGGGTATGGCTGCAACCGGACCCAAGAGGCTTAAGAGGTCCATAAAATGTACTTTTCACATATGAGGTGTACTTTTCCCATAACCGGGGGCCTGGTACAGATTTGCTCTGGGGTCCAACAGCGTCAAGTCACACAATAGGTGAGGATCCCAGCGGTCATCAGGGTGGGTGCTAGAGCTATCACTCAAGTGCAGAAGGGAGGAGTAGGAGATTGTTTACTACAGATACTTCACAATTATATAGCACTGAGATTTCAGACTTAGGGCCCGAACGTGTGCAGCCCATGAGAATGGGCAGTATGGAGGCCCAATTCCACAGACTGCACATAGTGCAGTGGACAGGAGTCCCTGCTTTCTAACTTTTATGGCCCGGCTGTTCAGCCAGCAGATGGGACGTCTTTGCATTATATTTCTAAATAATGCAGGGACTCCCATCCACTGCGCTATGTGCAGTCCGTTGGATCGGGCCACCATATGGCCCATTTCCACAAGCTGCACATGTTCGTGTCCATGAGCCCTACAAAAATGACCTACAAAAATTTTCTTTAAAAGAACCTTTTTAGTAAATGTGTATACAATATATTTTATTTCTTAAAAGGTTCTCATTGTGTTGGCTTGAAAGTTCTTTTTCCTTAGGATTTTATTCAGTCCCTCAACCTCTGTTGTTTAGGGACATAACCCTATTGTTTCCAATGAGAGATGTGGCCGTGCCTGTACACATAAATTCTACAATATCTATCGTATACACTGAGCGCCATCTAACATGACAGTCTTTAAGATTCCATGTTTTCCGGATGATTTTTACACACTGGGGAGTCCTGTTTTCAAAATATGTTAGGTTATAGATAGGAAAGGATCTTCAAAATAATAGCGAAGAAAACACAGAGCTATTTGTACTGGATTGCATTTCCTAGAACATTCGTAGGAGGTTGTATAATTCCTCTAAAAGCGTGTTCAGCCCATTTATAATATGGTGATACTAAGAATATTTGCACATCTCTGTAACATGTTTTCTCACAAGTCTCCCAGCAGTGTATTTACTTTCATGATCTGTATTTTTACTGTGACATGTCACCATTTTATCATATTCTATTTACTTAAAGGTGATTTATCAGCCCCCAAATCATCACACAAGTAAAAACAGCTTTGTGTAAGACACTTTCTAAGCTACAACTTGTCACTCAGTGAATAAAAGGATGAGGATGGTCAGAAAAAAAGAAAACTAGTGTGCCAGCAAACATGGCCACACCCCTGAGGAACCGAGATGCTGATTTGCATATTAAGACAAACTGAATTTGATGTAAATTGACAAAACACTGGGGAAATAGATTTACTATGCCTGGAATGCTTATACATTGTGTGATTATATGATTGGGAGCCTACTTTAATGGCACTGATCTTCTTTAAAGGACATCTAATATCAGTTTACCGATGGTAGATATGTCCTAATAAAAAGTTCCTGAAGAACGATGTTCATCAAGAGTTCTGCTATTGTGGAAATATAGATTTCTAAAATGTATGCTAGGCTAAGTTAGGCTACATCACCCGAGTTCCGTAGGGAGCCTTGTATTTTAATTTATGCATTCCCCTGGTCCCGCCCAGTCCCGTTTTTTTGTTACCTAGCATTAGGGAGAATGGAGTGACTTCTCTCTCTTCTGAACAAAAGCATTGGGCAAGTAATATACTATACAAGCCTTCTTTTCCTTACATCATCATAGGGGTAGTCCCCCAGCCTCACCAAAATAGGAACAGCAATATCTTCTTTCAATTAAAATTAATTAAATCAGGTTTTCTGCTTGATGAATATCATTTACCAGGAGCACCATCAGCCTTCATTACTATCATACTTAGCAGGTAAGTAAGAAGTATGGAAGAGGGAATAAGGTAAGATCAGATTTGTTTGTAGTCTGTTGCCATTGAGTTGTATAGACCTGAGAGAAGCTGTAGAAACAAAAGAGTAGCAAAAAATCAAGGTAGGTGCACGTAACGTAGTCAAAACTTTAAATAATACAAGAAACTTTGTAATATATCTCGTCACTTACTTTGTCTCTTATTATCCACCCTTCTTACTTCCTTATCTGATTTTCACTCCGAAATCTCTGCTGAATTCCATCTTGCTAGTAGGGTAATTGCGTTGTCAGATTACACATAATTTATATCCAGGGGGGGGATAAGTGAGCCATATGAGCCAGATCTCCTTCCACCAGCAAAGAGATGACAGCAAACTCGGAGCCTGGAGTGTTCCTGCCCAGTATATGCACACTACCTATAGCCTGTGCATGGCCTCATGTGGAATGGTATGGCCACAAGGTTGGGAGCCGATATACTAAGAAGCTGCAGCCTGGAGCGTTCATGTCCAGTATATGCACACTACCTATAGCCTGTGCATGGCCTGGTGTGGAATGGTATGGCCACAAGGTCAGCACCCGATATACTAAGAAGCTGGAGCCTGGAATGTTCCTGCCCAGTACCTATAGCCTGCGCATGACCTGTCATGGAATGGTATGGGTTACAAGATCAGGAGCTGGATATACTAAGAAGCTGGAGCCTGGAGCGTTCCTGGCCAGTATATGCACACTACCTATAGCCTGCGCATGGCCTGGCGGGGAATGGTATGGCCACAAGGTCAGGTGCTGGATATTCTAAGAAGCTGAAGTGTGCCTACCCAGTGCCTGCAAAGAACCTGGTGTAGAATGGCATGGCTACAAGGTCAGGAGCTGATATACTAAGAAGCTGGAGCCTGGAGCATTCCTGGCCAGTATATGCACACTACCTATAGCCTGCGCATGGCCTGGTGTAGAATGGTGTGGCCACAAGATCAGGAGCGGATATACTAAGAAGCTGGAGCCTGGAGCATTCCTGGCCAGTATATGCACACTACCTATAGTATGCGCATGGCCTGGTGTAGAATGGTATGGCCACAAGGTCAGGAGCTGGATATACTAAGAAGCTGGAGCCTGGAGCGTTCCTGCCCAGTACATGCACACTACCTATAGCCTGTGCATGACCTATCATGGAATGGTGTGGCCACAAGATCAGGAGCTGGATATACTAAGAAGCTGGAGCCTGGAGCGTTCCTGCCCAGTACATGCACACTACCTATAGCCGGCGCATGACCTATCATGGAATGGTGTGGCCACAAGATCAGGAGCTGGATATACTAAGAAGCTGGAGCCTGGAGCGTTCCTGGTCAGTATATGCACACTACCTATAGCCTGCACATGACCTGGTTTGGAATGGTATGGCCACAAGGTTGGGTGACGATATACCAAGAAGCTGGAGCCTGAAGCGTACCCAGGACCTGGCCTAGAATTCCCCATCATTGCAGTTGGTCGATAGATTTATCTGGAGGTGCATGATGTGCCAGCGGATGAGAAATCCCCCGAATGTATTTTAAGTTTGCTCATTGTATGTGATGAGGATAAAGACACTTCCTCTTTAGTTTCAGCAAATGTCACAATTCAATGCTATTTTCCAGTGAAACCATTTATCTTTATTGGTATTAAAGATCACTTTCTCACACACTTATTTATTTTGCAATCTAACCCATTCCCCAGCAAGAGCTTTAGATGCTGAATGGGAGCCGGGCCGGCGCGGAGCAGCTGTGTGCTGACTGCTGTTTGTACAGTAAGTGATACCTAGAACATCTTCAGGAGAGGGATTCATCAAATTACTAAGTGTGTCAGTGAATATAAATAGGGGGCTGAAGGGATTACTGCGGATTGTTACAGATGTATTTTTTCCTTAAGTAGCCATAAAGCTGCTTTGTATAGAAATGACAAATGTCATTTTGATGCGGCGTTGACACCATGTAAGACTTTGCTTCACTTCAAATGGAGTTTAAAGATTTCATCGACTTTAAACCAAGGTGTAATCTGTTTGGAAAAAAAATACATGTCTCAAAAAGAGAGGATTTGTAAAAGGCTAAACGGTTATAATATACGGGAAATAGAATCCGCTTAAAGGGACATCCAGGATTATTACCTAAACCAAAGTAATAGGAGAAAATTAATCAAAAGATATGGATCAATCCCATCATTTGGATGGACCTTGAGGTCCTTGCTTACTTGTCCATCACTAATTTACAGTATAAAACACCAAACAACCAGTATATAAATCCAATTGCTAAAATGATAAATCATAAGGGACAACATACAGGAAAAATCACGTCTAATAGTTAAAAACTCAAATTTCATCAGTTTTTCCTGAAGCCAAATTCAGTGTTTCCAAAACGTAACCAGCAGCACCATGACTTCGGCTCCAGTCTAAAATTCAAGTGGAAACTAAGGATCGGTACGAGATAAGGAATGTAATGCAATTAGGAATTTACTCAATATAATTTATCGTATTATACCATAAAATATTATATTACACTGTAATATTATACAGACACTGAATAGGAGTCTGTATGACTTGGCTTTTCTAAATTATAAAAGTCTAACCTTCTCCTTAATTAATAAAATCATGTTTTAAAATTGTTCTATAGCATTTACAAACACTACAATCAGCAGCAGATTATGATATGGACAGTTTGGGGTGGCCATCTGGGACCCAAGACTTCAAGGGGGCCTATGACCTTCGAAAACAAACACCAAGTTTGCAAATGCCCTGTAGAGATAATAAAAAGAAAGGGACGGAGAGCAGGGGCGTAACTACAGTGGAAAGCAGCCATAACTGCCAGTATGGGGCTCACAGTGTCAGGGGGGACCGTCATCCTACCTGACATACTAAAGAGTGCACCATTATATACATATTATGCTACACATTGTATAGCATAACATGTGTATAACATATATATATATATATATATATATATATATATATATATATATATATATATATATATATATATGTGTGTGTGTGTATAAATGTGTGATTGTAACTTGCATGTGTGAGTATACAAATATGTATATTTCTTAAGTGAGAAGGGGGGCCCCATGCAGAAGCCTGCTATGGGGCCCTGCTTCTCCTAGTTACGCCACTGACGGGGAGAGCCTTAAACTTGTGTGCTGAAATCCACATATATGTGTGCTGGATCTAAACACACATAAATACAAGAGCCCTTCCAGGACCTTTGAAGGTTCTCCAATATAGTTAAAGACTTAGAATTTTCATACAGCCCAAGACCCACTGTGGTCTTAATCCACCCATTTATGATGACAGAATTTACCCGTCGCCACATCATGTGCAGTTTTTTTGTATTCTTCAATAAATGTATTATATTTCATTATTTTCTGAAATTCTTTTCTTCTTGTTTTAATAGGAAATTGTCTTATCTACTTAATCTTTTATCAATACATTGTTAAGTATTCCTAAGGAAAAGGGTTTAGGCTGCATTCACACTGATGTTTGCCTGCACGGCTAAGGCACAATGGTGCCATGTTGACCCCTCTCCATAGCAATGCTTTGGGTAATGGTTGTAACAAGGGGGAAGATAGGACACCGGATGTCCTATCTTTTTCCCGTGTACGGAGCGGTACGGTGCCATGCGTGTGCAGCACCATATCGCTCCGTGCGGCCATTTGCCGTCTATGGCGGTGTATGTACGGCCGCAAGCTTGCCGCCGTACATACGTACCCCATAAGGTAGTATGAATGCAGCCTTATTGTGAGTTGTGGCCCTTTATAATGGGCTGATAATTGGCATCTCCTAATTTTAGGGCTCCTAGGATGCACAGACCTTACAGACCATAGAGGCACACCGGCTACAATGGGCTCACCTAGAAGACAACATTGCAGCCTGAGCAGTCAAGCCAAGACCTATATGAGTTCATTTTACAGTCAATGCTAATTAATTGTGTCACAGCTTTCACACTTAATGTTAAAATCACAGTTAATATATAAGTTGTCATGTTCTATGTTACCATACTGGGCACCGCGTGTGTATAAATCGAGCCACTCGACTATTGAATATGCATTGAAGCGATTGTGTGAGCTCCATGTAACAGTTATTGACAGCATGTAACACGGTGACAGCATACATTAGAACGTCTACACCTAATTGCCCTATTATTTTATTATTTTTTTAGGAGTGTGGCCCTGGTAAATTTTTCATGAAGCATTTGTGAGATTCACATATGCTATACTATAGTAGCTGCTACTCTATTAATAGATGTGACAAACATATCCCAATGTTTGGAAGCTTGCGCTGTGTTAGCTCTTCAACTTGGCCATCGCTTCAATCTCCTCAACTTCCGCTATTCATACCAGTTGCTGTATTTAAGGGTGAGAGATTTTTGTGGTATTCAAATATACCTTAACTTGGATTTTCCAGGAATATGGGCAAAAAATATACATACTTACACCTGTTGCAGTGTACCTCAGGCCTACACTCAGTTGGAAGTTCTGGAGGGATCACAGGACCTGCTTCGGCCAATGAATTACATCTTCGGACCCAAGGACAACATAAGAAGTACTTGCTTTGGCCAATGAGGTGCATCATCAGAACCCAAGGACAACATAAAAAGTGGAATGTCTAATGGGTTACATGAAGCACGTTCCCTGACCCTAGAGTTTCCAGCCAGATTCAAGCATGAAAATCAACAAAACAGGTGAAATTCAGGAATCTTGAACCGTTACCCAGATAAGTATGCATTCTTTTTTTCCCCACCCAGGCCCACTACTCTAGTTCTTTTCCTTATTCCTGGAAAACCTATATAACAAGGGTTAAATATGAGCTGTATGAACTATTAATCTATTTAAAGAGAGATACCATTTACACAAATTGGACATTTATGTAGCATATCCAAACTGCTCATACTAACCATGCTACTTAGTGTAAATTGCTGTCATAAAACATTAGTGACTTTTTCTCCATTTTTCCTGAATTTAAATGATTTTTTTTTTTCGAATATACAGTGGGTAAGGAAAGTATTCAGACCCTTTTAAATGTTCTACTCTTTGTTTCATTGCTGCCAGTGGGTAATATCAAAAACATTCTTTTTTTGCTCATTATTTGTACACTCTGCACCCCATCTTGACAGAAAAAATCTATTAAACAAGAATAACCTAAATATCACATGGTCATAAATATTCATATAATGTGACACTCACATGCTGTTGATTTCCTTCTGATACTCCTTCAGATGGTTGTACTCCTTCATTGGAGTCCAGCTGTGTTTAATTAAACTGATTGGACTTTATTAGGAAAGGAACATAAGACCTCACAGTGCATGTCAGAGCACATGAGAATCATGAGGCCTAAGGAACTGCCCAAGGAGATCAGAGACAGAATTGTGGCAAGACACAGATCTGGCCAAGCTTACAAAATAATTTATGCAGCACTCATGGTTCCTAAGAACACAGTGGGCTCCATAATCCTTAAATGGAGGAAATTTGCGATGACCACAACACTTTCTTGATCTGGCCATCCATCCAAATTAAAAAATTGTGGGAGAAGAGCCTTGGTGAGAGAGGTAAAGAATAATCCCAAGATCACTGTGGCTGAGCTTCAAAGTTCAAGTAGGGGGATTAGAAAAAGTTCCACAAAGTCAACCATCACTGCAGCCTCCACTAGTCGAGGCTTTATGGCAGAGTGTGCTGACGGAAGCCACATATGAAAGCCACATTCATTGTACAAAAAAACACATGAAGACTATGAGAAAAAAAAGATTATCTGGTCTGATAAGACAAAGATTGAACTTTTTGGTGTTAATTCTAAGCAGTACGTTTGGAGAAAACCAGGCACTGCTCATCTCCTTCCAAATATAAACCCAATAGGGAAACATGGTGGAGGCAGCATCATTTTATGGGGGTGTTTTTCAGCTGCAGGGACAGGACGACTGGTTATAATCAAAGGAAAGATGTATGCAACCAAGTACGGAGAAATCCTGGATGAAAACCTCTTTCAGAGTGAAGTGGACCTCAGACTGGGCTAAAGGCTCACCTTCAAACGAGACAATGACCCCAAGCCCATAACTAAAATAACAAAGCAGAGGCTTCAGAACAACAATGTGACCATTCCTGACTGGCCTAGCCCAACCCGGACCTAATCCCAATTAAACCCTCTTTAGAAGCTTGAAAATGGTTTCCACCAACATTCATTATTCAACTGAGGGAACTGTAGAGAATATATAAGAAAGAATGGCAGAGGATCCCCAAATCCAGTTGTGAAAACTTATTGCAACATTTCCAAGAAGATTCCTGGCTCCACTAGCTCAAAAGCTGCTTCTACCCAATACTGAGCAAAGGGTCTAGATACTTATGACCATGTGACCAGTTTTTCTTGTTTAATAAATTACCAAAAATATCTCCATTTCAGTTTTTTTTCAAGATGGGGTGCAGACAGTAGATTAATGAGCAAAAAAGATTTTTTTTTATCTTACCAATTGGCTGCAATAAAACAAAGAGTAAAACATTATTTCCGTACCCATATATTTCCCCAATAATATGAATAATGGAGAAATATATCAGTACTGTCTAATATTTAGATGTAAGTCATGTAAGACAAGACCGTCTTAAAATGCTGCAAATGTATCTTGTAGATCAGAGACACTTTTTCGAACAAAACTCCACCAGCTCAGTCAGCTCCTTTCTCCAAAATTTTGCCACATATTTTTTGGCATGTTAAGCTTAACAATTCTTACTGTTTAAATAACAAATCCGAATCATAAAAAAAAATATTTTTTATATTTCTTTATTCATATTTTAACCAATAAATGACATCACATTTGCGATTTTAATTTTAAATAATTATACGTTTCTTTTTATAAATATTTGTTTAGATAATGGATTGAAGCGGAGTACATTTAAAAAAAAGTTATATAAAAATATCATTATAAATAAAAAATAATTACAAATAAATTAAACAATTATTATACATTTATTATAATTATGTATTATAAAATTGGATGTTTTTTCTACTGGATTAGAGAAAATTAGTTTGTTTATTAAATTTCAGGAGTAACATTTTACGTGTGCATTATGATTTCGGCTTTAAATAGGTATATTATATAATTGAATCAAATTGAGTCAAATTCAATGTAATTTTTAAAAAAATTAACATTTGTTAAAATGTTAAAATTTTATGCATTTACAAAAATGTTTGCAATGCCTAATATAGGATATGGTATATTAATATAGATTTCATTAAATATGGTCTGTAAAACAACTGATAATCATCAATGGCTCCTACCCCTTTACCCATATTGATGGGTAATCTTTTACCTCTTTTAACTCATCCATATTAATGGACAGAAATATGAATCGATCTGAAACGAACCACTTGGCATTTGGAGTGCTAACTTTTTGTATTTGATTATTTTGCTAACAGGTCTCTTCCTCGGCCCTCCATTCCCTCCCCTTCAAAACACAAAAGCAATTAACAAATAACCTGTTTTAACCCTGGACATCTGCCTGCTAGATTTTAGGCCTAATTTCCCCTTTTTTGTCCTTGTCAAGAGCTTGTGAATAGTGTCAGGTCCGGATTTAAGGCAGAGTTCCCAGCTCAGGCTGTGCAAGTTGTCTTTAGCTTTTATTCCTAGAACAAAAGCACTAACAGGTTTGACAAAGAAGGTTTTTCTGTTCCAGAGGAGAGAAACTCATGTTTAGACCCCAGGCAACCAACTTGGGCTTGTTTGGCTTCCATTCTCCTTCCATACAAGGGCAAAAGGAGTCTTGAAGAATGCGTGTATTCTGCTGATGTCCCATTCAGATATCCCCCTGGGAAGTCACACCTTGAGCTGTCATCAGCTGCAGATATGCGGGCCTCTTGAGACTGTCCTGAAACCTGGGTGCAATGATAAACAATACACTGAAATAGCTTCTAATTAAAGAAACCCTGGAAACATCATTATTTCTATTTGATAGCGTCTTTAAGCCATCTATTCCGAGATCCTGTTGTGTATTGAAACCACAATCAGATTCCTTTAATAATTTACTGCCTACACATGCACCTCAATATTATAACACGCTTAATACATTAGATACAATTTATAATACATATTGTAGCCCTACAGGATTTTTTCTCTTTGAACGTTGTGGCTCTAAATTATACAAATAAGCCCTAAATACCAATACACTTTCATTTGGAATTTTTGGACCCCTCACACAATCACGTAATGAAGCCCTGTTAATTCACAACTACTATCCGAGTGGCATTGTGTGAGGGGTCCAAAAATTCCAAAGGAAAGTGTATTGGTATTTAGGGCTTGTTACTATAATTTAAACTGTATCAGTATCCTCAGGATGTCAATACAGTCTTTCCGAATCTCTAAACTATTATTATTTCCCATTGGTGTTGTTTATGTAAATATTATTATTACTATAATAAACAATTATAAAATTAATAGGCAAAGATTACTTTTATGTACTTTTTATGAACTGTTGGTTTTTTTTGGGGGGGGGGGCACATAGGACTGTTTGTTTAATGCATTTGTGTATTTACTTTTGAACTATAGTATCCATTTTTTGTAAAACTTCTTTATTTATTGTATAAGGTCATTCATTTTTCTATATGTAAAGTGTGAACTCTTTTTGAAAAAATTAAATTTTTTAATATACAATACAATGTATATATTGTCGTTCATGTGGTATAAAGTGATATATGTGAATTTTTCATGGGGTATTGAAGCAATTATTATTGTTGGTGGGATGGGTACAGATTTAACATTGGAGTACATAGATTTGTGCTTCTGTCCATAAACAGATTTAGGCCATAAACCACCCTAGCTCAAGACAATCATTGTATCTATGGTCCCTATTGGGAACAATTCATGAATTTATTAGGAAAATGTATCAGACGCATTACAAAGTTGATGGTTAATGGTGTGATTATCGCATGTATTTGGCGTTCTGATGAGTCCTGATGGGGAATTTGCTGTGAAGCGCGTTCACACATCAGATTTTTCAGGAGGCAATCAAGTGTGTTTAAAATCACTTGCCTTGCCACAATTGTTTCCTTGACATGTTAATCTGAAACAATCCAGGTAGAAGAATAATCAGAACATTTTTTTTAACAAATACTGATATAGATATTTATGGTTTTATGGATGATTTATAGAAAAATGTTTATGACAAACTACGTGCCCAGATTTTTCCATGTAATACTTGCCATATAGCCAAGTCCCATCTACAATATGTGTAATGTTACCATCATGAAGGCTACACAGAGGTCAATTGTGAAAGATGGAAGCTCATTCTGACTACATCTATCCCTACCGAACCCCCTTTATAGAGATAAATATTTGGCGCGGTAGAACATTTACATATTCTGTATGGGGAGTGGGGATAAAGTTACCATCACCATTAGTTACTGACATCTCCACACATAAAAAGATTGAAGATTGACATGTTGAAAATCACTGGCTAAAATCCTTTTTGGACGTGACCTGCATTGACATCTGCCATTGACTGTGAGTCGAGAAACCCCCAAAAGATAAATGTAAGCCCAAGATCACTTCTACTGAAGATGTCTATAGAAACATATGAATGATGAGTTCAAGTCCTATTACCACTGACTAAAAAAAACTAAGAGTTCAGTTTTTCTAGTGTGAGGTTTTTTTAAAAAACTATTAGTTTTTTATTTATTATTTTTTTAAATGCCCTTGCTCAAAAACTTGAGCATCTCCTTCACTTGGAATTTGAGCATCTGATACGAAATTTCCAAAGAAGCTCCAAAGTCATATAGTCAAATAGCCGCACCTCTCAATTGTTGTGGAGGTAGCATTAAGGGGAAAATACACCAGTACAAGCCTTGATAAATCCCTCCATGGATTATTATTTAAGAAATACATTGTAGTATAATGTGACATCTTTGGCTGAGTTGAGCAGAACACAATTTTTATAAACCCAGATAAGAACCCCCACCAGTAACAACAGTATTTAAAGTACTTCCATTTTGAGGAGGATCGGCATTCCCGTTAATGTCATTGAGTGTGATGATTCTCCCCAGTTGCTGGCTACCTGCGCTGCCAGCATGGTAGTGCCAATGCGCGCGGCCACAGTGATTTAGGCGCCTTTGCTAGCAGCATTTAAACAGTTAACACCCGCTATTGGTGCCAGCCGGGTGTTACTGGTGGGGCTTCAGGTCTAGGACTTTAAAACAGTGGGGGGGGAGGGGTTTGATTCAAAACTGGACCCTAATTTCTACTGAAGTCTGTGGTCAAGTCTTAGTGACCCAAAGCTGTAGAATTTGGAACTTAGCGGTTTGGGTCTGCTCAACGGTATACGGTTATATTATCTAGACTCTATGTGGCTGGATTATGGCAACATGGCCTCTATATTACATGGTTGCATCATGCCAGTTAAAATTACAAAAAAATTTCTTAGAATAAAAAAATTTGTATCTTTTTTTTTTTTTTTTTTTTTACAAATTTGTCCCTAAAAAGAATATCTTAAATTAGGAGCTGTAAAAATACCCCCCTCATCGATCACTCAAGACATTTTTAATGCCCAGCGATGATTTTAAAAATGATCTAAAACCCAAATCTAAAAATCAAAACTAGCAAATATACAACAAATCCTAATGAATCTTCCCTAGCATGTTCCTGATATCCTTTGTCTTTCCATCTTTCTCTATCCTTAGAACTAAGTCTAATAATTTTCCAATACAGACGGTCCCCTACTTAAGAACACTCGACTTACATACGACCCCTAGTTACAAACGGACCTCTGGATATTGGTAATTTATTGTACTTTAGTCCTAGGCTACAATAATCAGCTATAACAGTTATCACAGGTGCCTGTAATGAAGATTTATTATTAATCCTGGTTCTTATGACAACCCAACATTTTTAAAATCCAATTGTCACAGAGACCAAAAAAGTTCTGGCTGGGATTACAATGATAAAATATACAGTTCTGACTTACATACAAATTCAACTTAAGAACAAACCTACAGACCCTATCTTGTATGTAACCCGGGGACTGCCTGGTACTTGAGAAAGTTTATAATCCAGCATTATGGCAGATTATAGGATATTTTTTTATTACATTTTTTATATTTTTATTTGAGATATTATCATTATACTTTTAACTAGTGAACATGCAACCTTTTTTCTCCCTTACTTATTATCTCTCCCATCAGATCTAAGTTTTCTATAAAATATTCTGAGCCATAAACTGTCTAAAATTAGCCTTGGTGAGGATTTAACATGCATGTTGCGTAGTCTGTAGGTAATCTACTTCATTGCGGAGGGGGGGGGGATGCCATTATATTTAGTAACACATCACTTGTGGGAAAGATCTGAAAAAGGAATACAAACCATTTAAGCAAAAGGTCCATTGGTTAAATAAATAAATCCACATAAAGCGGTCACATTTTGACGTAAATTTCCTGCTATCAGCCATGGGGGCCATTGCCTCTTTAAACAAACAATGTTCTCAGATGAAAAATGACATTTTATTTGTCCCTTCCCTCTCTTAGAAACCTCTAGAGCCTTCCTACCTAGGCCTGGAAAGAGCTCAGCAATGACTCTGGCCATAGGAGAATAGCTGCGGATACCGATCCCACATTATTCCTGTGGTTTCTCTGAGCGGCACCGGCGCTAACAAATCATCACAATGAAATTTGTTCCAGTAATTATTAATTAGTCATTGGTTCTACAAGATCCTTTTTTGTTAGATGTCAATATTATCCTGAGAACATCCCTTATATTAAGTCTGATAACGCGCTGAACAGACCTAATGACTTCAATAGAGAATAGATCAGGTCCAGAGCCTCAGCCCTTGCAGGCAGGACTCACGCAATGGAGCATTCATTACCCCCTAAAAGGTGTTCTCCAAGTTTACGCCTCATTCTTAAAGCTATTCATCCTGAGGGTTTCTCCCATGCTGTGCCTATGGGAAAAATCCCTGCTGAATGGGCACCCACTGGCTGTATATTCTATATCTCCAGGCCCGGGATCAGGAGGGGGGAGAGTCAGGAGTTATTGTTATGACTCCATGCTTCTCTTTGTGTGCTCGGCCTTATCTGGTGCTAAGAAGATGAAGTGACAGGGGAGCAAAATCATACAGGCCCCATAAAGACGAGGCTACGGGAAAGGGGGCAAAATAGCATCGCACGTCAGCGCTTAACTCTAATGCATCCAACCTGTCGCTTGTAACGGGAAATACGAATGTGTTTAGTATTATGCACTTTAAGATCAATTCATAGATAGATTGATAGATAGATAGATAGATAGATAGATAGATAGATAGATAATTGATAGATAGATAGATAGATAGATAGATAGATAGATGGAGGATAGGGTATATATGGTGCAGGAAAGATAGATAGATAGATAGATAGATAGATAGATAGATAGATAGATAGATAGATAGATAGATAGATAGATAATTGATAGATAGATAGATAGATAGGAGATAGATAGATAGATAGATAGATAATAGATAATTAGATAGATAATTGATAGATAGATAGATAGATAGATAGATAGATAGATAGATAGATAGATAGATAGGAGATAGATAGATAATTGATAGATAGATAGATAGATAGATAGATAGATAGATAATTGATAGATAGACAGATAGATAGATAGATAGATAGATAGATAGATAGATAGATAATTGATAGATAGACAGATAGATAGATAGATAGATAGATAGATAGATAGATAGATAGACAGACAGATAGATAGATGATAGATAGATAGATAATAGATAGATAACTGATAGATAATTGATAGATAGATAGATAGATAGATAGATAGATAGATAGATAGACAGATAGATAGATAGATAGATAGATAGATAGATAGATAGAGTTTATTATTAGATACATCTCTGAAGATAGAAAAAATATATTTTTTAGATTGTTACAGGATATATTAGACATGTAGGTAGGTAGATAGGTAGGTAGGTAGGTTACATAACCAGACAATGCGAGTCTCCCTATCTATTTGTTCCTAGAGCAGAACAATCCAGCAGTATGGGCCGGATCCGCGTGGCTGTACATCGGCAGCTATTATACATGTCTGTATGGAAGGTTTTGTGTAGTGCAGCAGAATGTGACTGAGATAAGAGGTAATTACAGGAACACATTGTACAGGATGACAGGATGGAGGCAGCGGGAGAATAGCAAGTAGGGAGCAGATCACAAGGTGCAATCCTCTTACATGTTACTATACGCTGCGGCAGGTGCACCCTATGCACTGTTGTGCCACATTTCCATAAGGCAACTATGGCTGCGCTGCCGGGTGTGCACGTACTATGCTAGCTAGTAATGCCAAATGTCCACATTACATAGATTAGCATTGCAGTGTGTCCATGTACCACACACAGTCCTGGATTGTACAGATGATACAGAATGGAGGTGCAGTGCAATACATGGGGTGTTGTGGGGTCTGCAGGGGGAGCTCGGGTGTGGGATGCATCTCTCTACTATAAATCTCTGTTGTGCATTGGAGGAGAAGATTTATGAAATAGAAAGATGTAGGGGATGAGACTCCTCCGCCCGCAGCCGCCACATCTCATGTGCTGGAGGGTAATTATTAGTGATCAGCCCCTTCATTACCCACCAGATATAGACACCACCCCTCCTGCTGCACTGTACAAACAAACAAACATACACTCACATAGCCTGAGGGGGGGGGGGGGGCATACACCTACCTGCATCATGTGATATCATATACATACACCTACCTCTACTACAAGAGATGCCATATATATACACCTACCTGCATCATGTGATATCATACATGTACCACTTACCTGCATAATGTGATATCATATATATACACCTACCTGTACTACAAGACGTCATATATATACACCTACCTGCATCATGTGATATCATATATATACACCTACCTGTACTACAAGATGTCATATATATACACCTACCTGCATCATGTGATATCATATATATACACCTACCTGTACTACAAGACGTCATATATATACACCTACCTGCATCATGTGATATCATATATATACACCTACCTGTACTACAAGACGTCATATATATACACCTACCTGCATCATGTGATATCATATATATACACCTACCTGTACTACAAGACGTCATATATATACACCTACCTGCATCATGTGACATCATACATATACCACTTACCTGCATCATGTGATATCATTTATATACACCTACCTGTACTACAAGACGTCATATATATACACCTACCTGCATCATGTGATATCATATATATACACCTACCTGTACTACAAGACGTCATACATATACTACTTACCTGCGTCATGTGATATCATATATATACACCCACCTGTACTTCAAGACGTCATATATATACACCTACCTGCATCATGTGATATCATATATATATACACCTACCTGTACTACAAGACGTCATATATATACATCTACCTGCATCATGTGATATCATACATGTACCACTTACCTGCATCACATGACATCATACATATACCACTTACCTGTATCATGTGATATCATATCTACACCACTTACCTGCATCACGTGACATCATACATATACCACTTACCTGCACCACACGACATCATACATATACCACTTACCTGCATCACATGACACATCATACCTATACACCAGCATGTATCACGTGTCATCAGATACACTTACATGTACCATATGCAATCATGCATATACATTTACCTATATCATGAGACATCATACATGTACACCTACCTCAGTGGTGGCGAACCTATGGCACGGGTGCCAGAGGTGGCACTCGGAACACTCTCTGTGGGCACCCAGGCCATCACCCCAGACAGGACTCAAAACCTTCTCCTGCAGTCCTTGGCCACCCAGGACATGCTGTGATCAGGGCTATTTTAAAGCTACACATCCTAAAGCAGCCTGGGACTACAGGAGAAGCAAGAAGGTGCAGACAAGGTTGCGTTATTATTGTAGCTCCTGCTCTGGGCCCCTCAATTCATCCTGTTCAGGGGACCCTGGAAGGAAGCTACAATGATAATCTGAATTTCTCCTCTTTCTTGCAACTCTTTTGGTGTCATCAGGACGCTGATACAATTAAAAGCCATGACAAAACAGGTAGCGACATGTTACCACTTAAATTGCTATGTTGACACTTTGCATTTAAATAAGTAGGTTTAGTTCTAGTTTGGGCACTCTATCTCTAAAAGGTTTGCCATCACTGACCTACCTGCATCACACGACATATATATATATATATATATACCTACCTGCATCACAAGACATTGCACATATACCTACCTGCATCATGTGACACATCATACTTATATACCTACCTGTATCAAATTTCTAAAATTTGCAAAAAAAAACTTTATTTGACAAGGACAAATACAAATCAAAAAATAGACTCACAAAAGGCGCAAAAAGATCTCAGGGAAGGGGGAAATAAGATAAATGAGCCCCTATGTATCCCTTGTTCTGCATCCAGCCCTACATAATAATAATGAATCTTTCTGTATATAGCACCATCATATACTGCAGCGCTGTACACATCTATAGAGACCAAATAGAAAATAACAGAGTAATAACATGGCCGGATGAAACAACAAGAGCTTACAATCTATATATGTATATTATTTGTTAAATGTTTGGCAAATCTCGGCATTAACCCTTTCCCCGCCAGAGCCTGTGCTTTCCCCACTCTGACACTGGGAGGGATCCATCAGCAGTCACAATGTATCAGAGTTTTCTCTCTCTCTCTCTCTTCTTTGTGAGGCTCATTACCTGTAACCCCTCGTATGCCGCGGTCCCCTGCAGTCTTGCAGCTCATCCCCTGCTGCAGCCACTTTCACCGCAGACACCCCCTAGAAGGGGTTAATCCCCCTCTCCCCTCTCATCTGCCTCTTATCATTTTTTTTCCATCTCGGCCTCTTTGAGGAGCTCATTTCACATCCTCATTACTTATCACTTCTCCATAGTGTATGTCATTATTTATCCCTCTCATTAATCCTGCCTCCCTGATAGAGCAGCTCCCAGCATCTCGTTATCCTTCTATTTATCTATTAGCCCTCACCTCTCCCAATCTTCCCTCCATCTCATGATGGGCTATTAGTCATGCAAGGTGCTGCTGGAGTTGACTTCTCCTCCATTGAGTTGGCAGCAATCTGTAGATGACATTGTAATCCTGATAGAGATGAGATCTCATCCCTATGTAACCAGCGGCTGCTGCAGTCTTCTTCCTCTAACCTGGCCTTCCCTTATAGGAACTTACACGTGGCGACCCCTCCGCCACATCACCACCACCAGGACACCGATACAAATATTCACAGTGCTTCATAGTATTTGTGCTATCACTTTATTTCTCATATTCAGCTGCCTGGAGAATAAAAGCTTCTCCTCAGTCCCTATAGACCTATAATGGGGAGTAGTGACCCTATAGAGACATAAATAACTGCATCAAACTATAGAGACATAAATAACTGTATACACCTATAGAGCTATGAATACCCGCACAACCCTATGGAGACATAAATGACGGCATAACTATATATATACATATACATAAATAACTGCATACACCTATAGAGCTATAAATACCTGCACAACCCTATGGAGACATAAATAACGGCATAACTATATATATAACTATATATATATATACATATACATAAATGACTGCATAACTTTATAACATAACTTTATATATATATATGTATATATATATATACAAAAAAGGTAGTTGCAGCACTCGGAAAATTCAGTTATGGGTGCACTTCCAGGGGCCAGGACGAAAGGTCCCAGATTACTAAGTAATATATATATACACATAAATAACTGCATACACCTATAGAGATATGAAAAACTGCATAACTATATATATATATATATATGTGTGTGTATATATGTATAAAATATATATAAAGCTTTGTGTGTGTTTCTATATGTATGTCCGCTAAAGGAATTTGTACCATCACATTTACAGTCACCAAATTTTGACCGGGTTTTGAGCCGAAATTGTCACCCCGTGCTTTCCAAAATCCACTTATTAACCAACATATACAGGACCCATTGTCTGCTGCTGCTGCTGTGGCAGTTGGAAGCTGAGCCGTGATTGGCTGCTGTACTGCCACAGGTCATTAATATGAGCTCTGAGCTGTGATTGGTTAATATAGATTGTTACAGGATATATTAGCCGTGTAGGTAGGTAGATAGATAGGTAGATAGCCAGACAATGCAAGTCTCCCTATCTATTTGTTCCTAGAGCAGAACAATCCAGCAGTATGGGCCGGTTCCGTGTGGCTGTATAAGAAAATAATGAGGTAGGATGGATACAGAGATAGGGGGAGATTTATCAGAAGTGTCCGAGGTAAAACTGTTCCAGTTGCCCCTGGAAACTAATCAGAGATCAGCTGTAATTTTATAAACAGCTGTGCAAAAATGAAACTTGAGCTCTGATTGGTTGCAGACAAAGTGACAGTCAGAGACATAGACAGTCACTGGAATGAGAATGTCACAGACACAGACAGTCACTGGTGTCTGTGCCCGAGACCGACAGTCACTAGAATGAGAGTGCCAGAGACTGACAGTCACTGGAATGAGAGTGCCCGAGACTGACAGTCACTGGAATGAAAGTGCCAGAGACCGACAGTCACTGGAATAAGAGTGCCCAAGACCGACAGTCATTGGAATGAGAGTTCCTGGATACAAACAGTCACTGGAATGAGAGTTTCTGAGACAGACAGTTGCTGAAATGAGAGTGCCCAAGACAAACAGTCACTGGAATGAGAGTGCCTGACACAGACAGTAACTGGAATGAGAGTGCCTGACACAGACAGTCACTGGAATGAGAGTGTCCGAGACAGACAGTCACCGACATGAGAGTGCCCAAGACACAATCACTGAAAGAGACTATCAGAGACAGTCACTGAAAGAGACTGCCAGAGATAGACAGTGTCAGTGACAGGGACGATCTATAGATACATATAAAATATTTTTGCTAGCCATTCTATTTTGTTACAGCTAACAGCAGTTATTTCCTATCCTGGGCAATCCCGGAAACTACAGCTAGTATATATATATAGACAAAGAGGCAAAATCCAGCTCACCAGTCAGACGAAAATCTTCCAGCGCGCAGACACGAGGAGATCCCCCATGGACTCGGGGCAGTAGCACAGTAGTAGAAAAGACCAGCGCTTCAGAAGAATGTAGCCGTAAAAATAGTAGTTTCTTTATTCGTACCTCTTTAAAAGCATAAGTGGTGGCAGAGAGCACAACACAATGGAAGCACAGGGTAAATCCAACGCGTTTCGCTCAGATGAGCTTAGTCATGGATACAAATCCCATTTTGTTTATCACTACCTATAGTAACCAGTTCCACCAAGTTAAAAAAGTGGTTACCAAATACCTACCCATTTTGGAACAGGATAACGATTTAAAAATGTGTCTTAAACAAGGAGTAAGGTTTATCTCTAAAAAAGCTCCAACTATTGGGTCTATGGTGTCACCGAGCCTTTTTACCTATAATGAAATTAATGTAAACAAGTACTCCTGACTGCATCACTTGGGGATCCATAAATGTGGTCATACGCGTTGCCTAACTTGCGGCTTCATCCTTACAGCAAATACTTTTTCATCACGCACGACCGATATAACTTATGAGATCCAATCTTTTATTAACTGTAACACCTCCTATGTGGTGTACCTCATCATATGCATCTCCTGTAACAAGCAATATGTA